>NW_027635756.1:0-60238 GCF_903797595.1 Erithacus rubecula | reverse complement strand
TTTTAGGATCCCTCTCAACCCAAATATAGTCTGTATATAATCTGGAAATAAATAGGAAAGTTCTCAGCTGAATTTTAAGAGAAGAGGGATTTTACCATTGCAGAGCATTTTGAGTTGCAGAGCAAGGGGGAGGGGCAGCATCTCACTGGCAGGTGTTGGAGAAGCAGCCCGAGTGGAACCGTGCCCGCGCCCGGCTGAGCGGGGGTCCTCCGTGATCCAGCCCCGCTCGTTCACGCAGGGGTGCGGCGGGCAGGAGCCCCGGGGCTGTGCGGACACGGGAGAAGGGGAGCCGGGCGCTGCTCTCGCTGAGGATTGCGGGGACTTTGCATCGCGGGATGGGGGCACCGGGAGCGGCGGAATTTGGGGTCCCAGGGTTGGCGCGGGGCGGGGCTGAGGGATTTAAATGGCGGGAGAGTCCAGCGGCGCCATTTGCTCCTCGACGATGCTGGTGGGCGGACTGGGCTGTCTTTGTGTTTCGTTTATGTTTCTTGTCTTCTATGTTTCTTTTTCTCTATACTTCTCTCCCTATCTTCCTTCCCTTCTTTTCCTTCTGTCTTCCCCTGCATGCTCCTACACAACCAACCCTACCCTGTAACTGTCTTTATAAGGTGGGTTTGGGGTGTTTTTAGGGATTTTTTCAAGTTTTTGTTTAATTTTTTTTACGTTTTTTGGAATTTTAAAGGATTTTATTTCTGTTTTGTGAGTTTTTGAGGTTTTTTAAAGGATATATCATATTTTTTGGGGGGACTTTGGCGTTTTTGGGTGTATTTAAAGTGGGATTTGGGGTTTGTGAATGTTTTTAAGGTTGTTTTATGGCATTTCTTTAGGGATTTTAAAAATACTTTTTATTTTTTTTAGGTTTTGGGCATTTTTTGAGGGTTTTAGGAGGGGGTTGGTTTTGAGGGGGTTTTTAGGGATTTTTGGGGGGCATTGTAGATTTTGTGGGCTTTTTTTGGGTTTGTGGTTTCTTTAGGTTTTTTCCTTGTTTTTGGTTTGGTTTTTTTTGTTTTGTTTTGGCGGGGTTTTTTTCCAGGTTTTTCAGGATTTTTTTCCTTTCTTGGATGGGGGGAGGGATTTTTTCATTTTTAGCTTTTTTTTTGTTTCAGTTCTTCCCCCCCAGAATTTCCCTCCCTGGGTCAGTTTTTTAAGTGCTGCTACAAGGAGATGCTGGAGGGCACCGAGACCCCTGGGGACCCCCCAGGGACACCCAGGACTCAGCGGGAAGAGCCCAAAAATTTTGGGGACATTCCTCATCCCTCTAAATCATTAACCCCACCAGAACCTTCCCCTGTATCTGTGTGGAGTTTTTTGGGAATTAATTCGGAATTTTCTGGGGAGGTTTTGGAAAATAGGGGAGGAAGGAACACTAAAAAATAAAATAAATTTATTTTAAAAAGGGGATTTGGGGAAAAAATGGGGAATTTCACCTCAAAAATGGTGAAGGGAGCCCCCAAAATACACGTGTGATAAGGTGGTTTTAGCCAAAATGGGGCATTTGGCCTCAATCTCCAGAATTTGGGGAATCACCTCAAAAATCCACCTCTGGGATTTTTGCTTCTGTCCAGGGGGGCTGCAGTTTGGGTTGTGCACCTGTACTATATAGTATAAGGTATATTGGGGAAAAATACTTTGAAATTCATTTTGTGTACTTAGAAGCATTTCCTGAATAAGAACTTTTGTGCAATATATTACTGGACAGTAATAGAAGACCCTGAAAATCATGGTTCAGTTTATATTCAGAAATAAGATTTGAAGGACACTTTGTTACTGCCAGGCAAAAAAGCATAATAGAATTATCCTGCCTTTAAAACACATATTATAAAAATATTGATATCTAAGTGATTTTTTATCAGATCTGTAGCAAAGAAAATATTCCACACAAGTGAACCATTAAATAATTACAAGACATCAAAAGTAGATACAGCTTTTGCTACATGCAAACCCTGTTATTTCTCAAGTTGCCCCAGTTTTATATTTGACTAAGAAAAGCAACAAATTAAAACTTTATAATTTCAACAGGAGGGATTAATCATGTGTTTATTGCAAAGTCCTTGAAAGAACAGTAATTCAAGAAGGTCTTGGTATGCTCTCTGGCAACTCCCGTCATATTTCTAAGTGAGCTGCATAGAGCACTCAGTAATGAATGTAATTCTTTCCTTGGCCATTTAGAGGTTATTCTACTTTTCCTTTTATCTGGGTATTATAGGCTCAAGTATAATTGCTGCAATAAAGTGCCTTGAAAGCAATTTAGCAATGGTATTTCCATGCTCTTGAATACATCCAACAGCATATGCATGCCTACAGGAGATCAATAAAGGTTTTAGGACCCAGTTCTCTTGAGATATCCATGCAAAGGATGTCCATGGACTCAGCAACTCACTATCAGATTAATTCTAAAATGACTGTGGTATAATTTGATGAAAAGAAAGTGACCCATCCATAGTGCCATGAGATCTGAACTCAGGACTCCAGTCCTGTCATACT
The DNA here is from genome assembly GCF_903797595.1 of Erithacus rubecula. NCBI lineage: Eukaryota > Metazoa > Chordata > Aves > Passeriformes > Muscicapidae > Erithacus > Erithacus rubecula. Next base: position 57,754 of record NW_027635756.1, on the reverse strand, counting down.
ACACCAACATTTTCCTTAAAGCAAGTGCCAGGATGGAGAATTAATGTCAGAAGAGAAATGTCATAGAAAAATGCTGCACTTGGGGATTAAACAAATAGAGGCAAGGAAAGCCTTACAGGAAGCCCTTCCTTTGTGTAAAGGCTGTGAGCCTTCTCAACTTCCACTGAAATTGCTGTGGCTGTGCTTAGGACTTTTCAGGAGCAAACCCCAAATGTGTTCTCACCAGCTTTCCCACAGCACCAAGCTCTCCTCCAAACCCATAATATGTGTGCAGATCACACATTGCTGCATCGTTAGCAGCAGCACTGGCTTTGGGAAAATATTTCTATTGTTAACCCAGCTGACTTCAAAGAAAGTGAATTTCAGTAGCAATAGAGCATTTCTCTCCCCTAGTAAAGTCAGAAGACTCCTGATGCAATGTAGTAGCATCTACCTACAGAGCAGTAGAGATCTAATGGGACTTGGTAAATTTTCCACCTGGGTTATATCAAGTGTAATTTTGTTGTGTTTTTTAAGGCACAAGCTTTTCTAGCTTGGTATACACTCAAAATACAGATCTTTTTCAAGAGATATTTTTCTCCTCTTGAAATATCAGCCAAATGATTAAAGTGAGACAGATGCTGTAGACAGCTGTGAGAACACCTGCCTGGTTACAGATGATCACAGAGAGCAAATATTTCAGCACTTTCACTGGTTGCTCTTCTGGAATAGAGTGTTGCTGGTGGTAAGACTGAAATCTTGTATTGCCTTTCATTGACAAGATATAACTTCCATTTCCATGGGCTCATTTTACATATGTATTCTTGCACATGTAGAAATTTTAATCTGGTGTTTGTGTTTGCATAGTTTGCAAAATGAATTTGTTGCGTAAAGAACAATTTCAGCTATTTTTAGCAAAGGAAAGCCTGTTTGGGTTTCAGCAGAATGATAAGCCAAGCGTGCTTTAAATTCACTTTGCAATTACATCCTCTACAAAAATAGAGCAGGTAAACAATAGTCTAATTACTGCAGATAATAAATGAGAATTTAGGAAGACGCATGAAACTAAATCTGTCATATTCTTCATTGTGTTGCCATAAAATTACAGAGCACAGGTGCTCTTGAAAAAGATATTTAGGAAATGTTAATGTTCAGTGATGCACAAAGATGAATAGCTGGGATTTGTGGTGGTGTTATGCTGCAGTGCAATTTCAAGTAATGGTGGAATAGCACCTGTTCACAAATTCCAGTATGTTTTCTTGTATTACAGAGAACTTGCACATGTGTGCATCTGCAGATCTCAGTTCTGTTATCTGCACAGAATTACCAATGTGTTTTTTATTAGGAATATTTCTGAGAACTACTCAAAAGAGTGGAGCAGTAGAATTGTCCTGTACACAGCATGCACCTGAATATCCTCCAGGGTAGGCCATTAATAAATTCCAGACTTTTCCAGGTTAGTTCTCCTATCACCACACTGTATCAATCCACAATTTAAATTATTTATTTTCTTTGCTTAGTTTGTTTTGAAGTCGTGAGGGGGCACAATTTCAGGAATGCTTTCTCTAAGTACTACTTAGAAAAAATTGGATTTTTAATGTTGGCCATTATTGATTAAAATATAATTTGGACTGTAAATGTTTGACCTTACTAGGCTACAAAACTGTGGGACATGTGGGGTTCCATTTAGTGAGAATTTTCCTGAGCAGCCAACAAAAACAACTGACTGCAATGACCCATAGAGAGTGCAAAGGAGGCCTGAAGAAAGAGGCTTTTCTGGATGAAGCAGCACATAAATGGACATGAGGGAAATAAGGGCCATGCAACATGAAGAGAGATGTCCCTTCTTTTCTGAACTCCTGTCTTCTCCTTTTGGCCTCCTCATTAGAAATTTCGTTGTAAGTCAGTTGCTGGGACAATTTTTGTGAGGTTTGTTACACTGTGTTTAAAGAAAGACAAACACCATCCCAGCGAGGAGGAGCATTCCTAATTCAGGCTCTGTCTGAAGCTGTGTAAGATGAAATGGGAAGAGATTTTCTGGGTAGTGGGTTTCAATTTTTGTGAGAAAGCCAGCACACAGAGGAAAAGATGACAGGGCACCTTGAAAAACACTCACTCCAAAAGATGCTCCAGAATGTGATGAGAGCAACAATCCCTGTGCCAGCATGTCACCCACAGGGCAGCGGCTGCAGGGACAGGGCTGGGCTCCTCACAAAGGACCTGGGAGGAGGCAAGAGAAGGCAGAGTCAGCCAGAACTCAAGACAGGCTGGATGTAAGGAAAATATCCACTGTGTGTGTGGGATGAGCTCCTGCCATTCCACCAAATATACAAATATTCCACCACATAAACCCTCATGGTTTAACCATATAAAGAAAGAAAGAACAGCATGAATTAAAATAGGTGGAAGAAATAGGTCTATTTTTTTATGCTCTGAAAACTGTTTCCTGTTCAAGAGACTATTTAAATAAAAAGAACAAGTGACACTAAGCAGGTCATTGCAAGATCAACTTTGTTGGATTATATTGAAAAGACTTGGCTGTGGGAGGGATTTTACATTCTAACTCTCCCCTGATTGTGGAAAAACAAAGAGAATAAAAGGAAAGGAAAAATGCAAAACCCCTTGGTGAAGACAGCAGTGTGAGTTCACTGTCACTGTAAGCCATTAATCCCTCGGGTAAAGCAACATCCTTCCAGGCGGCAGGACTTTAGCTCTGATGGAAATGCTGACAGAATTGCTGCCCCTTCCTGCTGCTGCTTCCATCTCCACAGAATGAGAAATGTGCCAAATCTGCCGCAGACAGGCAGAGGCAGTGAGACAGCAGCAGCCAGCTGGCTGGGAAAGGGGCCCAGAGAATGTGTGCAGTGTCTCTTTTCCTTTGCCCTCTCCCGTCCGGCCTTGTCCGCTCCCAGCGGGAACTCTGCTCGCGACCCACCCGAGCCCGGCCCGCGCGGGGCCGCGAGCGGGGCCGAGCGCAGCGCCCCCCTCAGGCCGCGCGCCGCGGGCGTTGTGGCCGCACTCGGCGATCGGCGCCATGGCGGAGCTGCCGCTGCCCGCCGCGCTCAACGCCGGCGCCTTCCCCGCCAAGCTGTGGCGCCTGGCGAACAGCCCCCGCGTCCGCTCCGTGCGCTGGGACAGCCGGGGCCAGGGGCTGCTCATCGACCGCTCCCTGCTGGAGCGGGAGCTGCTCAGCCCGGGCGGCGCCCACGGAGCGGGCGGCGAAGGGGCGGGGCCGGGCCCGGACTCCTTCCAAGCCACGCACTTCGGCAGCTTCGTGCGCCAGCTGAACCTCTACGGCTTCCACAAGGTGCCGGGCGATGCCGGCGGCTGGCTCCACTACACGAATGCCAACTTCGTGCGCGACCGCCCCGAGCTGCTGCTCCGCATCCAGCGCCTGACCAGGGCCAACAGGCAGCGGCTGGCGGCGGGGCTGGAGGTGCGCAGCCGGCAGCCCGGCCGCTTCCAGCAGCCGCACACGGAGCGGCCGCTGCCCGCCTGCTGTGCCGGGCAGCCCCCCAGAGCCGGTGAGACGGGCTGCGAGCTGCGGGCGCCAAGGGTGCCGTGGGCTGTGGCCGTGGGCAGGGGCCGGCACAGGGGCAGGAGCGGCGCCGTGGCTGGTGCTGCTCCGTGCCCGGCCCTGGGATGCTTGGGGAGCTCTCCGTGAGTGCGTGTGAGCCGAGGGCTCGGTCGTGGTCAGACCCAGCGGGAGGGAGCCTCCTGGTCCTTTGGAATAGAAGGGAAGAGACCTGGCAGTTGGGTTTCTGGCAGTTGCTTCCTGCCAAGGAATGGCAGCAGGACAGTTTTCCAAGACAGTTGAACCAATAGGGGAGAGTTAAGCAGGCAAGGAACTGTGTTGAATGGCCCCAGAACATGTTTTTTTCTTTCATTACTTCTTTCTCACTCTGCTTGGGAGGATGGGAGTTTTTCTCTTCCCTGGCAAAAGTACAGTTGCTGCCGAAGGCCTTGCAAAGCCCAATAGTGACCCAGCCTTCCCTTTGCTTCCTTTCTTCTTCCCTCACTGCTGCACAGCTCCCTCAGGCCAGAACCTCGCTGCTGCTGCTGCTGCTGCTGCTGCTGCTGCTGCCTCACGGGAGGATTCAGAGCTGCATCCAGGCCCTTCCAGGGGATGTGCAGGTGCTCAGGAGTCTGAGGCTTCCCCACCAGCTGCCAAGAAAGTCTGTGCCTCCTCTGGACTTTTTGGGGCTTCACCAGTGGAACCATCAAGGGAGCTCATCCGCAAATTTAATCTGCGCAAGCTCACCATTCCGCTGGTTCGCATCGACCCTGAAGCTGCCTGCAGGGCCCTTCGAGAGGGCAGCAGCTGCAAATCTTCAGAGCAGCACATCCCAGCCAGTGACCCATCAGGTATGGAAAGAGTTTCTACCCTTGCTTTCCAAACAGATCCTGTTTAGTGACCCTTTGAAGTATCTTCCTGCAGTGCCCTGTCATGGTTAGATATGAAGTGAGAATCAGGTAGAAAGTGCCAAGTATCCTAGGAACAGGGACCATGAAAACTGATTCTCTGTCTGTTATTGTTGTTCTTGCTGCAGATTTGGAGGATGTTCTGGGCATTTTCCAGACAGGCTGTCTTTAAAGGTAGAAGGGTGAAGTGAAAACTATTGCCTGACAAGTGGTCAGTGTTGGCTGAACTCCCCTCTTTCTTTGAGTGAATCCAAACAAGGATGGGGATAGGATGCAGCAGCTGTTTAAGACTGTCTGCCCTGAAAATCAAGCTGTGCCATTGAAATCTCAGCTGGGTTCCCAGAACAGCTCCAGCTGCAGAATTCGGCCTCACTCATAAGGTTGCTTTTTTTAATAAACTCACAGTTTGATTTCACCGTGTGTGCCTGAAGATCTGGGCTCTCCCTGGGTGAATCCACTTGCTGTGGCCATTTGTGATGAGGAACCCAAGCAGCTGAATCCAAAAGCTGATGGGGAGATAGGAAAGGCTGTGATTCTAAAGTTTTTATTCCCTTTGGAGCGGAGGAGATAAGACCTGGCAGTTGGGTTTCTGGCAGTTGCTTCCTGCCAAGGAATGGCAGCAGGACAGTTTCCCAAGACAGTTGAACCAACAGCGGAGAGTTAAGCAGGCAGGGAACTGGGTGTGGAATAGCCCTAGAATGTGTTTTTTTCTTCCATTATTTCTTTCTCACTCTGCTTGGGAGAATGGGAGCTTTTATCTTCCCTGGCAGAAGTGCAGTTGCTGCCAAAGGCCATGCAAAGCCCAATAGTGACCCAGCCTTCCCTTTGCTTCCTTTCTTCTTCCCTCACTGCTGCACAGCTCCCTCAGGCCAGAACCTCGCTGCTGCTGCTGCTGCTGCCTCACGGGAGGATTCAGAGCTGCATCCAGGCCCTTCCAGGGGATGTGCAGGTGCTCAGGAGTCTGAGGCTTCCCCACCAGCTGCCAAGAAAGTCTGTGCCTCCTCTGGACTTTCTGGGGCTTCACCAGTGGAACCATCAAGGGAGCTCATCCGCAAATTTAATCTGCGCAAGCTCACCATTCCGCTGGTTCGCATCGACCCTGAAGCTGCCTGCAGGGCCCTTCGAGAGGGCAGCAGCTGCAAATCTTCAGAGCAGCACAGCCCAGCCAACAGTGCTGCCTCACCTGGGGATTCAGAGGTGCCTCCAGGCCCCTCCAGGATGAGTGCAGCTGCTCAAGTGTGTGAGGCTTCCCCAGAACCTCCTGAGGAAGAGTTTGTCACCTCTGGACCTCTTGGGGCTTCATCAGTGGAGCCAGGCACAGACACATTTCAATTCCAGCCTGAGCCTGTCATTCCACGAGGTCCCGTGAACCACCAAAGCACTTTGGTGACAGTTCCAGAGAGCAGCAGCTGCACATTTCCTGAGCAGCACTTGCCATCCTACTGGCCATCAGGTAGGGGAAGAGTTTCTATCCTTGCTTTTCAGAACAATCATGAAAATTGACTGAAATATTTTCCTGCTGTGCTCTGTCATGGGTTGATCTCAAGTGCAAGTCAGGTAGAAATGTCAAGTGTGCTAGGAAATACAACCATGACAACAAAATTAATCTCTATCTGCTTTTTCTGTCCTTGCTGCCGTTTTGGAGTGGGTTCTTTGCATTTTCCAGACAGCCTCTCTGTAGGGGTGCAAGGGCAAGGCAAATAACCTTTGTCCACGACTGGTCAGTGTCAGGTAAACTCTTTTTTGGAATGAAGTCAAACTAGGACCCTGATAGGATATTGAGAGTTTGCAGGTTGTCTCTCCTTCAGATAATGTTATTAAAATTCCATGAGCTCTGTGCATCCCTGGAGCAGCTGCAGCTATAGAATTCAGCCTCACCCACAAGGATACTTTTTAGAAGAAACTCACAGTTTAAGTTTAGGATGTGTGTCTGCAGGTGTGGGCTCTTCCTTGGTGAATCCGCTTTCTGTGGTCTGTTATTATGAGAAACTGCAAAGCCACCAACTCCAAAAGCTGATGGGGAGATAGAAAAGGCAGTGATTATAAAGTGCTTTTGTGTATATGTAGATCAATTTTAGAATCCATCCTTTCATATACATACACATAATTTAGAAGAAAGATTTTTAAGAGGGAGAACTCACTCTCCCAATTCCCTGTGAAGTTTGAGTACGTTTCTGGAATTGAGGTTGCTGTGTGCTTCCTGTGATGTTTGATCCAAGGCAGCATAGAGCTCCGTGTCCCAAAGCCACATTCTGGAGCCTGACCAATGTGTTTGAACTCTTGCAGCCACTCCAGGCACTTCAGCCCCCAGTGCTGCAGCTGGCTATGCTGGTTATGCACCATGGAGAGCCCCCAGGTGGCTCTGGGATACTCCTGGGGAAGAGGAATTGCCCCCCTGGATCTGGACATGGTGCTTGAGACACTGGAGGAGATGCTTTCGTCCTCCCCGCCTGAAAGGTCTCCCTCTGCTCAGGTAACTCTGCTGAACAGGGATGAAAGGGGACTGACTGGGAGCTTTTGACAAGTTGTTACTTGGCTGAGAAGCAAAGGCTTCTTGAATTCAGTTGTGAATGGACAGGGAAGGATTTTCTTGGTAAAGTAAGGTTTCTAAGAGAAGAGGAATGAGAAAATCACTCCCCTGAGTGAGGATGAGAGGTGTGAGCCTGTGTTGGCCAAGTTTGAGTGCTCCTTTTCCTGGGAAGAATTCCTCCTGTGGGGCCATTTGTGATGAGGAAGTGAAAGCTTTGTGCATTCTACCAGTCTTTGTTTGATGGGAAAGAAGAGAAGAGTGTTTGGAGAATGGCACTGAAGGCAAAGTGTCCCATGCAGGGAGGGGCATGTGAGAGGTGCCTCTGTTGCAGCAGCAGATGTGGGCTCTGCCTCTTTTGTGTTGGAAGGCCAAGGCAAAGCAAGGGCTGGGCTGCAGCTGCTGCTGCTGTGTGAGCCCTGCCGTGTGTGTAGGTGCTCCCAGAGCCATGTTTGGGGATGGGCTGGAGCTGCAGCTTTCTTGTCCTCTCAGTAAGGTGGTGCCTGCAGTCCAGTTTCTATCTGGGAAATCCTTAGCTGGGCAAAATGCCCAGTCTTGCTCTCCATGTTCCAGAGCTCAATCACCTTGCTGTTGGGCATCTGTATGGGAAGAGATGTGTGTTCCCATGCAGTCTCTGCAAAGCTGCAGCCTGGATGAGACTGTTCTGCACAGGGCTGTGGAGGGAGGAGCACCTCCCTGATCCAGGAACTGGCAGGACTCCTTCCTTAGCAGCCATCCATGTGTTCAGTGTCACCCCCACATTCAGCATTGTCAGCTTTGACAGCTTTTGGACCATGTTGGAGGAGTCAAATCTGAATTTTGAAGGTGTTTGTGGCCCAGATTTCTTGTTAGGAACAAGAGATTAGGTATGTGTGCCACGGATGCATTGTGTAACTGGTGAGAAGGGTTTATTTCTTTCTGTTTCTCTTTCAAGGGGAATATTAATGTTGCCTCTGAGCCTTCAGGAGGGGAGCCTATGAACAATGCTGCAGCAGAGGGAGGTTTGCCTGGCACTGAGAGCTCTGGGAACAGTTCCCAGGAACCCGAGGAGCTTGGTAAGGACAGAGCCCCCATTGGTTTAGAGAGATGTGAGAGGGCTGCTCTGAGCCTGCCTCTGACAGGCAGGGAGATCAGAAGAGTTGAGTTCTTGGTTTCAGGGTTGGTGCTTCCCATGCCTTTAGTTCAAATCCTGCACTGAGACAACCTCCCCAAGCCCTGCCCTCCTCGCTTCTCCAGAGGCTCTGACACTGAGTCCTCTGGTGTGGCAAGAGAGCCAGGAATAAACCTGACCTTGTGGGATTTGTGTCACCAAGCTGGGTATCCCAATTTGGATTCATAACTCAGCTCACAGCACCCTTCAGTCTCAGCCATTTCAGTGAGGAATGAGGTCTCTCTGTCAGCACAGAGAAAGAACAAGGCTGGGCTTCTTTGTGGGAGCTGGGACTGTGTGTTTCAAGCTCTCATGGGAGCCATTTGTACTGCGAGTGCTGTGAGTTTATTGGGAAACTTCAAAAGATCAAATGTTTTGAAAACTTGGAAGGATTCCAGCTCTTTAAAGAGCAGGCCTGAAATTCCCAATTGAGAGTCTGCCTTCCAGGCCATCTCTTACAGTCTTTGACAGAAGGACAGTAACTTCCAAAGGGAAAGATGGACAGAGGCCAATATTGACTGGGTGTTCCCTTTGCTTCCCAGATATCCATCTGATCTACCTTGCCAGGAGGGCTGCCCTGCGTGCCAGGGAGAAACCGGGGGAGAGCCTGTGACCATCGGGCAGGTGGAACCCCTCTGTTTATAGATACATTTAGAGACTTCTATAGTTATATTTTTATATCCATGTAGTTACTTTTATAGATTTTCAGATTTGCATTTGTATATTTATATGGTAATATTAATATCTATATATATGTTATTATTTCTTATTGCTAGCAATACATTTAATAAGTATTAATTCATTTATATTTATATTTATATTTATATTTATATTTATATTTATATTTATATTTATATTTATATTTATATTTATATTTATATTTATATTTAATTTAGTTAAAGGTAAACAGAATTTAGATCCACAGATTGAGCTGTGTAGGGCTAGGGTGCATTTTTAAGGTGTTTCCCCTCTCTGATTCCTTTTCCATCTCTTGTTTGTCCCCTGTGCCCCTCTGTCCCCTCTTCCTGTGCTGGTCCGAGCTGGGGCCGGGCCGGGCGGAGCAGCAGTTCCAGCCCCGGGTGTCCCTGGAGCGGTGGCAGCTGCCGGTGGCCCCAGGCAGTGTCCCCTGAGGAGCTGCTGAGGGACGGTGAGACTGAGGGGCTGAGGAGGCGCTGACACTGAAGGGACGGTGACCTTGAGGTGCTGCTGGGGCTGAGGGTGTGGGGCAGCAGAGGGCAATGGTGGCACTGAGGTGACAGGGAAGTGGCACAGGCTGAGGGGGTGACGGGTCTGAGGGGATGGGATGGGTCAGAAGGGACTGAGGGGGGTGAGAGGACTGTGGGGTCTGAAGAAACTGAAGGGGACTCGGGGTTTGCCGAGAGCCTGGCGGGGCTGAGGGGATGGAGGGGCCAGCAGGGAGCACAGAGGGGTCCGGGACTGCAGCTCTGCCAGGCATGGAACCAATTCCTGAGGCTCCGTTTTTGCCACATCTGCAGTGAAGACATTGAAGACAGCAGGAGGAGTGACAGGAGCCAGCAGGGAGAAGCCAAAGGCCCCGAGCAAGAGCAGTGAGCAGGGAGCTGCTGCTGGCACAGAGGCTGGTGAGGCCCCAGGGCCGGTGGGGCAGGGTGGGGTGAGGGTGCCGTGGGCTGTGGCCGTGGGCAGGGGCCGGCACAGGGGCAGGAGCGGCCCTGCCCGTGCTGGGGCTGCTCGGCGCAGCTGCCCCGGCCGGCACAGGGGCTGTCCTGGGGCAAGGCAGCTGTGCCGGCAGGGCCCGGGAGCTGTGCCGGCTGTGCCGGGGCTGCGGGACAGTCCCGCCGCGCTGCGCTCGCCACACCCTGGCCCCTCGGCCTGCTGCTGCTTTCCAGCAATCCTGGAGGGGCTCTGAGATTTTCTCTTCCCTGATGGAAGTGCAGGTGCTGCCAAGGGAAAGGCCCTGCTCCTGACTCAGTGTTCTCTTTGCTTCCCAGATGTCCCATCTGCTGTCCCTGTCCAGGAGAGCTGCTCTGCACGGGACGAAGGGACCGAGGGAGAGGATTTGAAGATGGGGATGCTGGAATCCGATTTTCTGTTTTGAGTTCTCTTTAAAGATACATGGACTTACACATAGAGAGGGATAATTATATGGATATTTTCTTATGTGGGTTGCTATTTGTACAGGAATATTTCCATATTTCTATATTTTAGATGCTATGTATATATGTGTATATATACATATATGTAATTCCATATATGTGTATATATATCTAAAATGCACTTGTGTAAATACATGTGTGTGTTATATCTGACTTAGTCTCTATCCTGGGTTTTCATTTGTGTAGATAATCTATTTGTATTGATGCAGTTATTGTATATGACTTTTAAATGGTGTATTGGTATTTCATAGGTTATATGTTCTATTTTTATGTTTTTCTTGTATATTGATCTATTTCTATGTATGTTTTACATTATGTGGAGATGTATAGCTGTTATTTGTGATGTAGTTGCATGGTATTATATTGGTACAGTGCTATTTGTATATTGATGGTTTGGTTTATATATCTATTTTATATAGTATTAATATGTATGTTAATATATGTAGACCAGTAGATTGTTATAGTTTTATATATATTTTATATATATGCACACTTATGTATATAATTCTATTAAAGCATATATTGAGTAGTATAGTTGTATAACATTATCTGTTGAGTTCTTAGTGTAGGGCTATTTAGAGGGGGAGTGCATATGTTCATGTTTTTATATGGGCTGTACAGTTGTATGTAATAAATTAAGTTGTTAAGCACCTAAGTGATCTTTGTGTATAGTGAGTTGTTTTAGAGTTTGGCAATAAATTAAGTTTTTGTTAACTGAAGTTGATATTTGTATATTTTTGCATAGCATTGTTTTAGTAATGTAATAAATCTCTTTTTTTAACATTAACTGAGATCTGTATAGTTCTGTATTGTCAGCGTGGGTGTAGCAATTTGTAATAAATGACATTTTTCAACTGAAATCGGTTCTTGTGTATGTGTTGATCAGCAGTGCAGCTGTAACAATCTGCAAGAAATGGCATTTGCCAGCTGAGATGGGTGTTGTGTGATTTGTGCTATCCAAAGCAATGAGCAGATGTAAAGGTGATGATGCTGGGGGATTTTGGCCATGAAAATCTCCAGCCATGCCCAGCACATGCCCTGTGTGCACTCAGGCTGGGCAAGGAAAGCGCAGATTTGGGATGGCAGCAGAGCCACACATTTCCTAAGAACTCCCTGCAAAGCAAATGGATATTTCAATCTTTATCTGTAGAGTCAGCAGAGTTGTACCATTCTGTACCCATCATTGACTTGAAATTGGTCATTGTATAAAAGCATTGCAGTTGTAACAGTCTGTAATAAATTTCCCTTTGAAACTGCAATTGGCTTTGGGGCACTTCTCATTTCCATGATGAGTGACCACATCAATGTTTTCCCAATATCTTCAGTGATCATTAAGCATTGGTGAGTGTATGACAGGCTGTGGCACCCAATTCCTCACAGGTCTGTCAATCTGTGGGTAATAGAACCTGTCTGAGGTTATTTGTCTGTGAGTTGTGGTCCATGTCTAGAACCCCCTCAGGCAGCACCCTGGCTGGGGAGCAGAAAAAATGTAATGGGATTATGACATTTATTCTCTTTTCACACATATTTGCACTAAGATGCAGCCTCAACTTAGTAAGGAAAATGATAGATTTTCTTCAGTTATTCGATGTGGAATAAAATGGTGTAGGAATAGCCACAAACTAAGCTGTAGGAACAGTTCTTGGTCTAAGAGGACACTGGGTGCAAGAAAGCAGCACAATGTTAATGATTCACCTCTTAGGTAAAACCAAAAAGGTTCATGGTGTAAATCTACCTGGTGATGGAAATAACCAACGGGCTGGGGCTGAAGTCTGGGAGTCAAACATTTGAAAAAAGAGACCTGGCAAAGCCAGTCCAAGGTGCAGGCAGGCACTGGGCTCAAGGCAAGAGGGAGCTTGTCCTGGCAGCCCTGGGAGGGACTGCAGGCAGAGGAGCTGCCGGCGGCAGGGAGCAGCTCCTGCTGGCACTGCAAGGGAAGGAGCGGCAGCGTGCAGGAGGAGCGGGCACATTGCTGATGGACAACGGAGCTGCTCCTGAGCCACCAACGGGACCCTCCTGGCACTGCAGTTACTGCTCAGTTCCAGGGTAATCCAAGCTGGAAGCCAAAGCCCGAGAAAAAAAAAAAATAGTTGAAGTCGGAGTTGAAATCAGAGTTTGTTACTGAAGTTATTTAAGTCATTGATTGTTCTCACAGCTCAGCCTCATATAATGTTGCAGCCCCAAGCAGTTACAGCTCTCAAGCACTCACATCCCCAAGTCAGAATTTCCCCCCAGTTACAGAATCAGCCTATTGTTTCCATTACTTGGCAGCCTTACAAAACCACACAGTTTCAAAAAACTCATAGCTGCACATGAAGCTCTTTCCTTCATAGCTGTGGTTTCTTATTCCATGGTGTAAGTCAGTCTGAGTTTCTCTGATCTGCCTCAGGACCATCATCAGAGACTGGACGCTGAGATTGCTCCACTTGCCCTGATCCAGAGCTCTGGCCTGGCCGAGGTGGATGCTTGTGGGCCAAGGGCTGTTTGTAGCTGTGCCTGGTGCTTGTCATGGGACGCTGCAGGGTGCTGGTTATCGCACCCTGTCCCTGCTCCTGCGTCATGGGGCTACGATCTCCACACACAATAGTCCATAAATCTCCCCACCTTTTGGGTGGAGGCCACTCACTTTGGAAAAGGACTATAAAAAGTGACTGTCTTAAAGAAGAGTCCGAGATCTCTTTTTCCCCAATGGATTGAAGACGCATCTCGTCTGGTCGGAGGATCACAAGGATGTGTCAGGTCTGTTGGTAACTGTATCCCATCTCTCTCTCTCTCTCTACCCTTTTTACTTCATCCCCCTCTCTCTCTCTCTCCCTCCCTCACACACACACACACACAAAACTGAATTGTTGGCACTCAATAAACTGCATTGCTGCTTTCTGCTAAACAAACCTGAGTCTCTTCCCTTTTGTCTTTTTCACCCTGGGGTCAAATGACCCATCACGACTCCCGCTCAGGTTCAGTGGATCATGACAAAACTAGAGAACCTGTGTTATCTCCTGACTCCCTACTTTTATGTCTGTCCTCTCCCATCTCATCCTACTTCCTTTTTGGTCTGGTGTTCATCTTTGCCCCACTCTTAGCTCACAGTAACACCCTACAAATTTACTAGAACAAATCCAAACCATAAATAACAACACCTAGAAGCAACAACTTCCATCCTTTTTCTAATAACCTTTCGGCTGCAGCAAAATATTACCTCATATCTGACAGAGGGAATTGAGGATGAGCCTGAGGCTTGTGCTTGAGTAATGAACTGATATGGAAGGGAGCAGAAGAGTTTCAGCAGGTGATTTTGAAATTGTGAAAGAAAGACCCAAAGTGGTTTCAGTCTGCACAAGCATTTTCAAGGTGCATTGACAAAATGCTTGTGTGCAATTCCCAGAGAAGGAAGGTGTTGAGAAAATGTATAACTGTAATAAATAATGAATTCCTTTAGCTTTAACACACAGTGTTGAGCTCTCTCTTCCTTAATTTTAGTGATGAATGTGTGCAAGTGGCTATGTTAGCCTTGAGAAGAAAGAGCACAGGTCCACCTAAGAAGGATGCTGGAATGCATTCAAGGGGAAGAAAATGGTTTGAGGAGGCTCTTGACCATCAGAGGAGAATTTGAGGGATGGGATATTCCCCAAAGGATGATCAGAGACCCTCAATTAACCCCTAACCTCCTGTTAATAATTGCTGAGAAGTGATTAAAATATGTCAAGTAATTTGGGGGAATGCTGAGCCTGTGAGTTTCAGCAAAGTAATGAGAGTGTCTTACAAACAAGTAGGTGAGATTTCGGAGCGAGCACATTTAGAAAAGTGATTTCCCATGCAGCCAGCACTGAAATAATGTAATGCCTCCTTTCTCACCCTGAGCTGGCAGTGCAGATCGGGTCCCGCTGGGTAACTTTCACTGTAGTCACTTCCATTGAAAGGAAAATTAAATCTTTTCCATCAGTTCCCCTCTGGTTTATCTTTCTGGGGCCCAAAGCTCTCTGTGCTGCAGGTGCCCTGGGTGTGTGCAGAGCAATGCAGCCCCACAAACCCCATGGTTTCCCCAGGTTGCCATACCCTGTTCCCAGGTGTGCCCAGCTGTGGCAGCAGACAGAGCCCCAGCGCAGTGGGCGCCGTGCCCTGCCCAGCCGGGGCTCTCTGGCACAGAGCAGCAGCAGCGCCAGCACCTTTCAGCCCATCCTGCCCTGCCTCCCCCTGGGACACAGAAGCCTCTGGAAATCAGCACCGCCAGTCACGTTCCAGCTTGGAGCAGCTCCTGCAGCCAGGCAAATCCTGCCTGATTGGCTGCTTCCAAATAGGAATAAAGGCAGAGGGAGAGATGTACATACAGAGAAGCCCTGGGCTTGTCCAAATAGACAAATGTATGGGGGAATGTGTTAGGAATTATGACAGCTGTTATGCCAATACTGCCTTCTCTCCTGCCCTTTTCTCTCTTCACATTTCCTTTCCTTTTCCCTCTCACATTTCCTCCTATTCCCAATTGCAATTCTCCCAGTTTTCCTGCCATGTTTCCTCACAAATTTTACTCATTTCTGTCACTTTTTTCAGCTCACTTTTTACAAACACATTTCTTCTCACATTTCTGCACCGTCCCACTAGTTTCCTGTTCTTCCTCTTCCCTCATGTTTCTCGTAATTTTTCTATCTCATATCCTTTCTACTTTGTGCCCTCGTGTTTCCTTTACTCAGTCACGTTTCTCAAAGTTTTTTCCACATGTTTGTCACTTTTCCCCTCATGTTTCCCAGCCTTTTCTTCTCATGCTTCTCACACTTTTCCTGTCACATCTAAAATTCTTTAGTCTCATGTTCCTCACAGTTTCTTTCTCCCATTTTGTGCCCTTTTTTCACTCAGGTTTTCTGCCTTTTTCTACCCTCAGGTTTCTCGCTCTATCCCCCTCAGGATTCTCACAATATTCCCTTCACATTTTCTGCCTGTTTCTTTCTCTTTCTCAGTAAAGTTCATCATTCCATTCCCCTCACATTTCCCTCCATTTTCTCCCCTACATTTCTCACCCTTTCCCACTCAGGTTTCCTACCCTTTTCTTCCCTTGCACTTCTCTCCTACTTCCACTCACATTTCTCACACTTGGCACCTCATGTTTTCAGCCTTTTCCCCCTCACATTTCTTCACCCACTGGTTCCTGTCAGTGACTGTTTCTCTTCAGTACTTGATGGGCTCCTTTTCCTTTATTCCTGCAATCCCCTCCACAAAATAATGGGTGCCAGAGAAGCAGACCAAGAAGACTGTGACAATTAATGCTGATAACAACCCAGAGACAGTGGGTTCTGTCACCAACAAGCTCAGAAATTATGAGAGTGTGATCAATAGCCCAAGGCAGGCTCATGTCTCTGCTGTGGTTAAGGAGCAAAAAGAGGAGTTTAAGGAAGAGACAAGGGAGATAAGGGAAGAGGTGAGGAAGATCAGTGAAGCATCTGGGGGGACGTGCAGCACACCTGGAACCGACTGCCCCAGGGGTGGAAACACAGCCCCACCATCTGCCACGGGCTGATCCAGGCTGCACTGGAAAAGGGTAAAGCTCCAAAACATCTGCAATACATCAATAACATCATTGTGTGGAGGAACAGGGCAATAAAAGTATTTGAGAAAGGAGAGAGGATCATCCATGTTCTGCTGGAAGGAGGTTTCACCATCGAGAAGAGCAAAGTCAAGGGAGCTGCCTGAGAGATCCAGTTCCTGGGAGTAGAGTGGCAAGATGGACAGAGCCAGATCCCCACTGAAATGATCAATGAGATCATCACAGTGTCTCCACCAAGCAGCAAGAAGGAAACACAAGCTTTCCTAGGGGCCATAGGTTTGTAGAGAATGCATTCCTGAGTGCAGCCACATTGTGAGCCCTCTCTGCCTGCTCACCCTAAGAAGAACAATTCCAGCTGTGGCCCTGAACAGCAACAAACCTTCACCCAGACCAAGCAGAAAATCGCTCATGCAGTGCCCTTGGCCCAGTCAGGACAGGACCAGAGGTGAGGAATGTGCTTTGCTCTGCAGCCAAGAACAATGGCTTGTCCTGGAGCCTTTAGCAGAAGGTGCCAGGGGAGACTCGAGGTTGAGCACTAGAATTCTGGAGTCAAAGTTACAGAATGTCTGAAGCAAACTACACTTAACCAAAAAAAAAAAAAAAAAAAAAAACCACAAAAACAAGAAAAAAAATCTTAGCCGCCTTTAAGAAAGTTCAAGCCACCTCAAAAGAAATTATCACAAAAGAACAACTCCTCTTGGCACCCTGACTCCCAGTGCTGGGGTGGATGTTTAAAGAAAAGGCTCCTCTACCCACCACGCCACCCACACCACATGGAGCCCATGGATTGCTCTCATCACACAGCACGGCTGGATCAGAAACACAAATCACCCTGAAATTTTAAAAACAGTCAAAACTGGCCACAAGATAAAATCTTTTGTTTCACTAACAGAAAGCAGCAGAAACAAGTAACCCAGGCTAAAAAGCTCCACCATAGAACCAACTACCAGCACAAGAAACACACTGTGCTCTTGTCACTGACAGTTTCTGTCTCATGGTTGAGATGAACCAGAAGTGAAAAGTGGCCACAGGGAGCCCCACACGACGAGTCACACAAGCTACTGAAGGAGAAGGTGAATCAAGTGCACTTGCTGAACTCAAAGCCATTCAGCTGGCCCTGGACACTGCTGAAAGAGAGAACTGGCCAAAGCTCTACCTTTATACTGAATCATAAATAGTAACCAATGCTCTGTGGAGTTAGCTAGAAAGGTGAAAAAAGGCCAGCTAGGAACATAAAGGAAAACCAATTGAGGCTGCTGATGAGTGCAAAAACATTGCCACTCAGACAAACTCTCTGTAAAAGTCCATCATGTAGACGTCCACGTCCCCAAAAGTCAGGCTAATAAAGAACACTAAAACAAGGAGCAAGCAAATCAAGCTGCAAAAATAGAGATGTCACAAACAAATTTAAATAAGGGAGAGTTGTTCCTAGCTCAATAGGCTCATACTGCCTCAAGCCATCAAGGCAAAAATGCCATCTATAAGTAGGAACAAGATTGAAAAGCAGATTTAACTATAAATTGCAATTCTCAAGTTATCCATAGCTGTAAGACATGTGCTAAAATCAAGCAAGCCAAGCCCATAAGGCCTCTCTAATGGGGGGGGCAGTATTCCAAATATAAGTATAAGTAAGCCGAGCAAATGAACTACATCACACTGCCTCAAACCCCCCAAGGCAAGTGCTACGTGATCACAATTGTAGAAGCCACCACTAGATCATTAGAAACCCACCCTGTACCTCACACTGCTACTCAAAACACCGTCTAAAGCCCAAAAAAGCAAGTCCTATAAAGACACAGCACCCCTGAGAGAATCGTCAGACAACAGGACCCATTTCAAGAACAGCCTTAGAAACACCTCAGCCAAAAACCAGGATATTGAATAAATAGATCATATCCCTTATCACACACCAGCTGCCAGGAAACTTGAACTGTACAACAGACTACTTAAAATTACCCTAAAGGCACTTTGCAGGGAAACATCCAAAAATTGAGAAATGAACTTAACAAAAGCCACCTCAATAGTCAACACGTGAGAGTCCATCACTCAAGCAAGTCCTGCCCATTCTGAAGCCTTGCACACAGTGGATGGGGATAAAGTCCCTGTAGTACACATAAAAGGGATTTTAAGACTGTTTAGATTAGGCCCACCTCAAGCAAAGGCAAACCAATCCGTACAATTGTTTTTTGCTCAAAAACCTGGTTACACTTAGTAGGTAATGCAGAAAGATAAATAAACCCATTGAGGACCACAGAAAAACCTAATCTTAAGTGAGAACTGTGTGTAAAGTTTCACTGTGGATAAAAATATACAGCAAAGTTGAAAGAAGGTATTAATTAAGGTAGGATGCAGATGGGAATGGAATAAGGAGTAGATAATGTCTTAATTTGCAATGCAAGATGCAAGCAGAAGTATACATTCTATCAGCATCTGCTGAAACCAGGTGGAGCAGGGCTCCTTATCTCTTCCATGACCCATCCCTCACAACTCCTCCTCACAAGGAGTTATACCTTATGGGAGATGCCCCACCCAAGGAGAAAAGCCAAGGATTTCCTACCTAAATAAAATCGGAAATATGAAACATCAGAGCAACATTTCCCACTAAATTCACAGAAGAAGACCACGCCTATCTTCATCACCACTAGATGTTACAAAAGTAACTACACCCTTCTCCAAAATCATTGCTTCAACAAAACCACATCCGTCACTGCAAGAAAACTATAGGTACCATTATTCAGACTGTAACCAACACCCTGAGCAACAGGGTTACAGGTTGCATTCTGACCTTGCCAGTGTTTTGGTCTTTATATTACTATGTTTTTATTTTCATTTTCCCAGTGAAAAACTGCTATTCTAAATCCCGTATCTTTGCCAGGGAGCTCCTTACTTCCCAAGTCATATTAATTTAGAGGGAGGGAGTTTACATTTTCCGTTTCCAGAGAAGGTGCAGAGCTCCTCAGCAGACACCTGTCTGTCAAACCAAGACAGTGCCCTGCTGCAGCTCCATCCCCATGGCAGGATCCACGCTGGATGATCCCCAGGGACCCCCGGTGGGCAGAGCCCCCCTGAGCCCTGGTGCTGCTGATCCGTGTTGGGAAGACACCTGGCTGGGGGCTCCACACACTCCCCGTGGCCTGGATTTTCTCTGCATTTCTCTTTGTCCTTCCCAAACACCCAAAAACCAGGATAAAAATAGAGATGTTAAATAACGACCTGCTTGGGGACACGGGGGGATCTTCCAGGGGATGCGGGGGACGCTCGGTTCCAGGGATTTGAGGGGTCCTGGGAGGGACCTGGGGGTTTCTCAGAGCGTTGGGCACCCCAGTTCCAGCGGCTCCGGCTGCAATGGGAGACCGCTGGGAGTGGAGGAGGAGCTGGAGTAAGAGGAGGAGCGGGAAAAGACGGAAGAGAAGCAGCGGGAGGAAGAGGAGCGACACAGGAGGAACGGCAGGAAGAGGAGGAGCGATTTTGGAACCACGGGCTTACCTCGCCTGGTCGCTGAGTTCGCGGTTTCTCCGAGTCCAGCACAATCCCGCGGGTGAGCGGGGAGGGGGAGCTCACCCCAAATCCATCATGGGCGGCTCCGGGAGGGTTTTGTTTTTCCTTTCAGGGGATGTTTGGATCTTGCAGGACCCCAAAGCCGATCCGGAAATGCCCCTGGCGGGATCTTGGTGGTTCCCGCGTTGCGATCGCCACGGAATGGCGGGGAGTAAGCGATAGCACTTCTGGGGATCCCCGGCAGAGCCAGGGGGGAAGGCGGGAGCCCCGAAGCGGGGAGAGCGCGGAGAGGCGATCCCGGAGCCGGGGGACCCCCGGCAGCCTGGAGGGGTGCGGGAGGTTGGTGCTGAGCGGGCTCCGGGCCCCCGAGGCTGAAAGGGGCGCTGACTTCTCCAGCTGCCCTTGGGCAGCACCACCATCAAACCCAACGTGCTCAGCCCTTGTTTTCCTCCCCAAACCAGGATTTCCCAAACTTTGGCACCGAGGAGGAGGCCATGAGGACGAGGACGGTGGCCCGGGAACCGCAGGCAGGTGAGGAGGAAGTCAGTGCCCCTTTTCCCCTGTGTCCTGCTCCATCTCCCAGCCCATCATGGCCCCGGCTGCAGCACAGCCTGGGGGGATCTCCTTGCCCTTGCCTCTGGCACAGAGACAAATCCCATCCTGTCCTTGTCCTTCCTCCCCCAGACAAGGAGCTGAGCACGGACAGCAGGGAGGACAAATCCCCGCGGCACAGCCTCGGGCAAGAGGCCGTTTGCAGCGGCTCCACGGCGCAGGAATGCAACGGGGAGGAAAAGCCCCGCAGATCCCGCAGCAGGAGGGGCTGCAAACGCACAGCCCGGGGATCCCAGCAGGAAAGAGCCAGCCCGGGCCGGGGAGGCGGCCGGAGCTCGGAGCTGGGGCTGCGTGAGCAGCTTCACCATGGGGAGAAGCCCCACAAGTGCTCGGAATGTGGGAAGGGCTTCAGGGTGAGATCTGACCTGATCAGACACCGGAGAATCCACACGGGGGAACGGCCCTACGAGTGTGGGGAGTGTGGGAAGAGATTCAGCCGCCGCTCAATCCTGACTGAGCACCAGAGGATCCACACTGGGGAGACGCCCTACAAATGTGGGGAGTGTGGGAGGAGATTCTGCCATAGCTCAGGCCTGACTGTGCACCAGAGGAGCTACACACAGGGGAGAGGCCCTATGAGTGTGAGGAGTGTGGGAAGAGATTCATCGACAGCTCCAGCCTTACTGTGCACCAGAGGAGCCACACTGGGGAGAGGCCCTATGAGTGTGATAAATGCAGGAAGACGTTTGAGAGCAGCTCCAAGCTTCTCAAGCACTATCGCTATCACAGGGATGAGAGGCCTTATGAGTGTCCTGACTGCGGGAAGGACTTCAAGGAAAACTCAAACCTTGTCAGCCACCGGCGCATCCACACCGGGGAAAGACCCTACGAGTGTCCCGAGTGTCGGAGGAGCTTCTCCAGGAGCTCTCACTTGACCAGACACCAACAGAGTCTCCACTAAGAGAAGCCCTGTGAGTGGCCCAGGTGTGGGAAGAGCTTCGTGCCCTGCTGCAGCTCCATCCCCATGGCAGGATCCACGCTGTATGATCCCCAGTGACCCCTGGTGGGCAGAGCCCCCCTGAGCCCTGGTGCTGCTGATCCGTGTTGGGAAGATACCTGGCTGGGGGCTCCACATCCTCCTGGCTCCCATCCCAGTCCAATTCCCATTCTTGCAGTCATTCTCTCTTCCTATCCCGTATTCTTTGCCTGGTTGTCATTCCCATATTCCCAGTCCCATATTCCCTGTCTGCTGGGAAAGATTAGGTTTTGACAGGAAGCTCTCAATGTATGTACATTTCTACTTCTGTATTTCGAGTGCAGTTCTCGTATTCCTATTCCCAGTCCCGTCCCCCTGTTCCAATTTCCATTCCCTGTCCCATCTTCTAAATCCTCATCCCATATTGTCTCTCCAATTACTATTTCCATATTCTGTGTCCCATTCCCATATTTCCATTTCCTGTTCCTGTTTTCATTCCCGTTTCCATGCCCCGGTCCCCATTCCCAGTTGTTAGAATGTGGAACAGAGAATCCTCTCTGAGTCCCTCTGAGAGAGAACAGAATGCAAAATTTGAATTCAAAAACTTCTGAGAAATAGAATACATTAAGCCACTTCAACATGAAATCGAGGCCTGACCTTTAGTTTAGGTAAGTGGAATTATTAAGGTGTATAGGTATGAAGTAGAAGTATAAATCCTAGTTTGGAATAAGTAAGAGTATTTTTAAGTGCCTTAAAAATGAAAGCCTTTGTGTCCTGCGTGAAAAATAACCTGCAGTGAGAGCTCAAAACCACAGCTCTAGAGAAAATAAAAATACGTTAAGAACATTTCCTATATTCTACAGATAGAACAGATAGGCCATGTGCACAAGTTATATACGTAGATGTTCATATTTGAGAACCAGAATTCTAATAGGTTTAGGAGAAATGCTTCAGGTTCCTGTTTTTTGATCACTGGGAAATTTGTCAATAAAAATCCATGTATTGGAGCCTGAGCTCTCTCTCCCTCCTCTCTCGTCGCGTTCCCTTCCTCCACCACCATCACCATCACTACTACCAGCACGTAAAAGAAGAAGAAGAGGAAGATGAAGAAGAAAAGAAGAGAAGAAGAAAGGCCAGGGAGCATCTGCCTCTGGAGACTCTGCACCAGCCGCAGTTTCAACCTCTTGCAGCAGAGAGCTGCTCCTGCTTCCATCGGGACTTTATGGCAGAGAGATTGAACAGGGACTGGAGAGCCTTGGGCTCTTTGCCTTTGGAGCCTGACGTGCCTTGACAAGAAACAACTTTACAGCAGCCAGCAGCTGCTCTGCTCTGGGAAGATCTAAAGCCACACCCAATCCCCACAGCCGGTGCCAGTACCGGTCCCCATTCCCGGTTCTAGTCCTCGTCCCTATCCCATATTCTGGCTCTGGGTCCCGTAGTCCCGGTCCCTGTTCCCGCTCCAGGTCCGGAATTGCTGCACTCAGTCCTCATTCCCTCCCCAGTCCCAATCCCGCTCCCTTTCCCCAGTCCTGCTCCCTGTCCAGTATTCCTGGTCCCATTCTCAGTATTGGTGCCAATCCCGAAATCCCGGTCCCTTTCCCATTTCACTGTCCCATAGTCTCAGTCCCTGTCCCCATTCTTGTTCCCATTCCCAGTCTCTGTCCCCATTCCAGTTTCCAGTGCCGATTCCCAGTGCCAGTTCTCTGTTCCGTATTTCCGGTCCCAGTAAAACTCTCGGTCCCATAATACCTGTCCCTGTCCTAGCTCTCAAATTCCCCATCCCTGTCCCCATTCCCCCTCCCTGTCCCCTCTCACCGGACGCCGCCGCCTTCGCTCCGTCCCCCTCACGGTGCTCACGTGACCGCAGAAACCCCGCGCTGCTCCTGCCCACCAATCCCAGTGCGTGATCGCTCCTGATTTGCATAACCCCGCCCACAGCTCTGACCCCGCCCACCAGCAGCCATCGCTGTTTTCAGGCGCTCTTTGCTCCCAGTTCCCTCCCAGTGCTCCCAGTAAGACCGGCACTGGCAGGGAAAGCGCTCCTAGTTCCTTTCCGGGTCTCACAGCATCGCTTCCAACCATCGCCCTATTATTCCCAGTGCTCGCAGTACCAGTCCTGGTGCCTTGAGTAGAGCATCTGCTTTGAAATTCTGAGCAGTAAAGACTGGCTGCTCTTGTGTGTCAATGCCCAGCAGAGTTGGGGGAGGGGAGGAAGAGAAGCAATGAGAGGAGAAGGAAGGGCGTCTCAGAAGGAGGAGTGCTTTTACTGCAGGGCGATTCTCTCTCCCTGCCTCCCAAAGCGGGAATTTCCATTTGCAAACCTTGGTCCTGTGGAGGAGGAGGGGGCTGTGAGGAAGAGGAAGATGCCCAACAGCTACTGGCAGGTGAGAAGGAAGTCAGTGCCCCTTTTCCCCTGTGTCCTGCTCCATCTTGCTGCAGGACAAATTCACTGCTGACACCCTCCTGCCGGGGACACACTGTGGGGGGATCTCCTTGCCCTTCTCTCTGTCATGGAGGCAAATCCCATCCTCTCCTTGTCTTTCCTCCCCCAGACAAGGAGCTGAGCACGGACAGCAGGGAGGACAAATCCCCGTGGCACAGCCTCGGGCAAGAGGCCGTTTGCAGTGGCTCCACGGCACAGGAATGCAACAGGGAGAAGAAGGCCCAGAGATCCTGTCCAAGGAGGGGCTGCAAACTCAGCCCAGGGTTCTCTGTGGAGGGAAGACCCACCCTGGGCCAGGAAGGTGACCAGAGATCCAGCTGCAGCTCAGACCTGGTGCTCCCTGAGCAGCTTCATGGCAGGGAGAAGCCCTACATGTGCTCAGAATGTGGGAAGAGCTTCATCACTAAGTCCAAGGTGACCTCCCATCAGCAGGTGCACACGGGAGAATGGCCCTACAGCTGTGGGGAATGTGGGAAGAGCTTCAGAGACAGCTTTGGCCTCCTCAGCCACTGGCACGTGCACACCGGGGAACGGCCCTACATGTGCTTGGAATGTGGGAAGAGCTTCATTGATAGGTCCAATCTCACCTCCCACCAGAAGATCCACTTTGGGGAGTGGCCCTATGAGTGTTGCAAGTGTGGGAAAAAGGCTTGGAGCAGTTCGATCTCCTCAAGAACCAGCGCACACACATGGGGAAGAGGCCCCATGAGTGTCCTGAGTGTGGGAAGAGCTTCTCCAGGAGCTCTACCCTGACCAAACATCAACGGAGCCACCAGTAAAGGAAACCCTGTGAGGGGCCTGATTGCAGGCAGGGTTTTGTCTGCTGCTCCAACTCCATTCCCCATCAGAGGATCCCCATTGGGCAGAGTCCTGGTGTCCCACATTCCCCATGACCCATGTTGGGAAGACACCTGGCTGTTGTTCTCCACGTCCTCCCGGTTCCCCATAGGCACCTGGATGAACACAGGGGTCAGAACACCCGTCAGGATGGAGACTAACATCAGGAGCTCATTGGGAAGAGCAGATGGGGAATGCTGGGGATCCTTTCTGCACTGAGTGACTCAACAGGATCTTCTGTGATAAACTTTGTCTGAAGTTCCCACTTTGCCCACCACAGGAGGCCCTGTAAATGTCTGTGACACCCCTGGTCTTTAGCAGCCTGGAGACTCTTGGAATGGCACTGCAGAGCCCCTGTGAGTGTCTGTGACAAACTGGCCCCTTAGCACGTAGGGAGGGCTCTGTTGTCCCCATGGAGCCGCTGTGCCTGCCCGTGACTCCAAGATTCCTTAACAGATTAAAGAGCCCTTGAATACCGTGGAGACCCCGTGGCTGTACGAGCTCCTGGTTCCTTAGAAACCTGGAGATTCCTGTGATGTCACAATGGACACCTGTGACCTCGCTGTTCTTTGGGTGCCCAGAGAGACCTCTGGGATGTCATCATGGAGCCCCTGTCACTGCTGGGGATCTCACAGCACTTTAGAGCCCCAGAGACACCCTGGAATTCATCAGGAACCCCTGTGAGTGCCTGTGGCAGATCACTGCCCCAGTAGCTTCCTTCTGGTAAGAGTAACTCCCTGGAGGGCCTGAAACCAGGAGGTTTCTTCATGTCAGAGCTGAGCAGATAGCAGTTGGTGTTGGGGACTGTTCCCCATGACAGAGAAAGATCTGAGGGCAGAGAAACAGTTCCTGCAGGGATGGCTCCCAGCAGCAGCCACACAGGTGTGTGAAACTCCAATGAAATGTCATGGGAGAGAGAACTTGGAAAGCTGCTGTGATCCCCAGCAATGCAGACACCGTCCCCTGAGCCAGACCCCCTGGTCTCCTCTCCCAGCCAGCAGAGCCTCTGCCCCCAGGGTTGTGTGGTCCAGGACAGGAGCTCCCTGTGCAGTGAGAGCTGTGGCACAGCAGGGACACATCTCTCCTGATGCATGGTCATTTCCCTCTGCCCAGCACAGCACCTGAGAGTGGCTGCCCCAGGATTTTGCTCCCTGGGAGGAGCAGGGCTGTGCTGGGTGAGAAAGCTTTTCTGAGTGCCCAGCTGCCTCTGCTCTCCCTGCTTGCCTCTGCAGGAGAGTCACAGAGGTTTGATGTGTTTTTCCAGCTGGTTGTACTGCAGTTCTTCCTGCCCTCAGGGCCCCTGGCAATAAGGGGCTCCGCACCCCCGCACCTCTTAAAGTGACCTTTCTTCCTGCAGTAGAAGCACTCCGGAGCCTCCCTCCGTCCGGCCGCCTGTTTTGTCTGGGAGGGGCTTCGCTTCCCCTGGGTCTGCTGGCTTGGTGCCGGTCCCGAGCTATTCCGAGTCTGCTCCGGCTTTTGTGCCTCCCTCACGGCAGCCACTAAAACCTTTGCCTGTGCCTTTTGTTGCTCCTCTCCCCTCCTCATATAAACCCAATGCACCTCCCTCAATAATTCCTGCAGTCCTTTCTCTTGCCAATCGTCCATTTTTTCGATCTTCCTCCGTATATCCTCCCACAATTTTGCAACAAATGGTGTTTTTAGGAGGACCTCCCCTATAGGAGGGTCAGGATCCGTCCCTGAATACATTCGGATACTTTGTCCCAATCTCTCAAGCCACTCAACTGGCGTCTCATCCCTCCCCTGACATTGTGCTAGCGCCTTGCTTATGTTCTGCCCTTTGGGAACAGCCTCCCGTATAGCCTGTATCACCATGCTTCTTAATTCTATCATTCTTAACCTGCCTTCTTCTGTCTGTGCGTCCCACGACGGTCTCATGCTCAGCCACCTTTGGTCCCCCAGTCCTCCCTGGGGGTTTCTGCGCACCCAGTCCGGAATAGCGGCTTGCCTTATCATGTCCCGTTCCTCGATATTGAACAATGACCTCAATATGGCATTAATATCATCATATGTGTATACGCTAGTTCCTAAGAACTCGTGTAACCGGTTTGCGACACCTATCGGGTCATTCATTAGACTGCCCATTTCTTTCTTAAATGCTCTCATGTCTGCGGTGTTAATTGGTATGTGTACAAATCCGATGACCCTCGGGGGCAATGGACGCTTCCCTTAAAGGAAGGAGTTTATGTTCGTCTGTGTCATCCCCACTATCGTCATTGTATACTTTATTTGTTTTTTGTCGGGTCCTGCTTGCTGGCAGGGATCCGTTTTCTCCGGCAGCAGGAATTGTTACTTTATGTCCCGGGAGTGGGGGAGCAGGGGGTGGGTGAGGCGCCGCTGCAGCCGGTGCCTGGGGGATTGGGGAGGGGGAGGAGTGAGGCATAGGTTGGCATGAGGGGTTAGCTGACTTCTCTGGGGTTTTTCCCTGAGGTTTGCTTTTTTTCTGTCCCATTTTCTCTAAAAGGTTTTCCCCCCCACGCTACTTTTGTTATGCCTACTTACCGTGTTTTATGCCGGGACCACCGCTGGGTCCGGGTACGACCGTACTGAAGTTTAAACTTTATTTCAATGTTTCCAATCTACTCACCTCACATGGAGAACCGTTCCATGGAGTTTTTTGAAAGGAGATGAGCTCTCTTTTGCTTTTCCTGGGCTTGTCCTGCCCTAGGATCTGAGAGGTTTACCAATTCTTAATTCCGGGGAACGTACCTTCCCTCCCGATCCTCCCCGTGACCGACCCCCAAAACTTCCCAAGTTTTAGGCTTGACACGAGAGAGAGAGAGTTAATATCACATTACGGTCGCTTCCCTCTCAACCGACCACACCCCAAATGCTGGAAGAAGCAACTGAGTTTTTTTAATAGATTCTTCTGAGTTGACTTGCTTTGTTTAATTGACACGTAATCACTTCACTGTAAAAGTGGGGACCTTGGATTTCTGGTACATAGGGAAATCTGGGCTCTATTCATTGTCCAAGATGCCATTTTCTGGAGCTGGCTGGAATACCAGAATATCAGAGCTGTGATGCTGATGTAGCCAAAATGAGAGGGGCTGTGGAAGGAGCTGCCCACAAAGAAGGCTCCGTGATTCATTTCTGTGTGAGTTCAGAATCTTCTAGTGCCCAAAATGCTGAGCTTGGGAGTTCTCTGCTGTCATTTGTCTTTGTTTTAATGGGATTAAGTAATTATGTGTGCATTTTCTTTCAACTAACCAGCCTGATAAAAGCAAGCACAACTGAAGAGCCTATAAATTGTCGGCTCTTCTGTTCCAGCAGAAGTGCTTTGATGGCTCTGCAGATTTTACATCTTGGTGAATATATTTAGCTGCCCTACTATGGTGAGTAAGACTAGAGAGTAGTTTATGCAATCTGAGCATCTCCCCTTGGGAATGTGCCTGGTGGAAAATGGATCTCAGCTACAGGGCAGTTTTAAGGGAGAAATCCCTGGTACTTCCAAGCAGAAATAGAAGCTGTTCTCCCAAACACTGGAGTAACTTCATTGAAACTAATCGTGTCTGGTATTGATACTTTGGCTATATCAGTCATAGGTTCAAATTCTGCTGTTGCTTTGCAGAACCTCTGCCTGTGTCCTGCAGCTGTTAAGACTTACTAGTCTTTTGTGAGTTTGACATCCATCTGATCTTTCAAGTAGGAACTCCTCACTGTGTATCGTGGCATCTGCAACCCTTTGTGTTTAATGAATTCATCAGGTGTTTGCTATGTGATATCATCAACCCACTTAATTCTTTTCAGAACTTCATTCTTTCTACATGGCGTGTTTATGCATTCAATTTTATCTTTACTATTAATTCAAATTAAGTCTTGGTTCGAGAGTTTATGTAATCACTTTAATGAAGTGGCTGTGCCTGCTCACTGCTTCTTGTTTATTTTAAATATTGGTCTGGGGAAGTAAAGGTTTTAATGTATTCCAAATTATAACCAGCAATAACTATGCAATAGTCCTCTATTAATTCAGTTTTAAGAGCTCTGCATGTAAGATGACTTTTACACTATTGTGCTGTCTCATAATTTCATGTGAGAACAGGCTGCTGTTAATTTGTTTTCCTGTTAGTCCATATGTGTCAGAGGCAAAATTGGTCATTCTTCTGGCTTGAAGTTGTATTGTCAGCAGATCCACTTCTTTTCTGGAGTTTTCCCTATTAAACTTAATAATGCAATTTCTGACTTTTTGGGCTTGTGACCACTTAATCCCAGGTAGCCATTTAAGTTAACCTGTTAGGATGAGGAATTAATTACTGCATCCTAAAAATTACTTTTCTTGTCATCTGTACCATTTGTCAGAGGCTTTCTGTTGTTATTTTGGACACGATAAGGACAGTGACCTGTGATGGAAATCCACAACTTCCCAATGCCTGTGGGGCCAATAATCAGTCCAGCCCCCTTGTTTGCCTGTCTTACACACAGAGCTGTTGGTGTCCTGGATTCCTCATGCAGTGGGAAAGTTCTGTGGGAATGCTGAACTCTCAGATCTTTGTGCCCTCCCTCACCTGGCTGTTTGCAGTGGTTTGCAAACCACACCAGTGGCTGCCCCTGCTTTGGGATATGGAGCTGCAGATCCAACTGGAACCAGGGACTGGGAGCTGCCTCAACCAGAGTTTTTGTGTTCAGTATTTCCCCCGTGGCCACCTGCTCTAAGCTGTGACGTTATCCAGGATGTGTGTCCAGGATGTGGGATGGATGAGAAGGAGGGAGCCTTGGTCCACAATTGCTTTTAGGTACTGTGCTGAGCAAGCAGGCAATGCAAACGGTGAATGGAAGTGAAGGTTGGTTATTGCTCTACCTTGTCTTCTTGTTGTGGGAGTTGGGGAAATTGGGAAAGGAGAGAGAACTGGTATGGAACTGTTTTAAACCAGCAGATACCCAGATTGCCTTTCCATTGCTCACACTACTCCCAGCTAAGTCTTTCTGCTAATCTTCACGTGATTAAGAATGTTAGATGGTGGCACAAAGAACTCTACAAAGTCATGTTTAAGGATATCCCGCTGTGTGCATTTGATGCCACATCTGGGATGAAATTATAGATAAATAAATGAAAAGGAAAAAGAACAAAAGAAAATACGACCCTGAAATCCCATGAACTGTAACTTTTTAAAGCTTTGGATATACAGTGCTTGAGGAAAACGGAAGAAGTTAAGATATTTTGTACAAATATATTAGAAAAGAATACAGTGAATTTGGAGTACAAAGACTCCCAGAGTTTTATTGGCTGTGGTTGTTGTCAGTGTTAACAAAACACACAGTGAACACGGCCCCAGTCTGTCACTGTCACATGTTGAGCATTTGCAGATGTAAATCCCCATCGTGTGTCAGAAATATGACATTTTGCAACCAAATAAAAACACACAGAAACTTGGGACTCACAGAACTTTCTGCCATGTACCATAGCTCTGGCCATAGCTTCTGTTCAGCGTCACAGCTGCCCAGTGGATAAAGGGAGTTTTTAAAACCATATGTGCTGTGTAAAAGGGGCTGTTTATGTAATGATAGTTTATTGAATGGGAGCTTTGCAAAAAATTGACTGTGCTGTGCAGTGTCCAAGAGGGTGACACACAAAGGAAGTGGCAGGCACAGCCATCATAACCTGAAATCCCATTATCAGATTTTTGTGGAAGTGGAATCAGTTTTTCAGAGGTCAGTATTTTATTGCTGCCAAAAGAACCCATTTTGTACATACCAGAAGAGGCAGAGTGATGAGAATTGGTGATTGCCCAGTATTTATTGTTCCTCAGTACCTGTGTGATAATTGGGTTTGTCACTCATCTGCAGTGGGTGAATTGCATGGGTGGTATTAGGCCTTGCTGCTTTTTCCCCTCAGGAGACACCATTTGTTGTGACAACAGGTATTTGTGTCACATACCCTGGTTTGGGTGTGTGAGGGATGTGTTGCACCCTCACCTTGGTGTGCAAGCACACAAATGTGTTCAGCATATGTGGCTGAGCTGAGCTGGCTGTGGCCAAGTTCCTCCTCTGCAGGGTCAGGGGCAGCTGCCAAAGGGCTGTAAAGCACCCCTAAATGCTGACAGTCCCCGTGTTTCAGCACAACTTTGAGGTTTGAAGAGATGTGGCCATGGGTGGTGTGTAGGTTTTGATTGTGGATGCACATTTCTTTTGTGATTCCATGGATTTTCTTTTCTGAGCAACAGTGGTTGTGTGACGGGCTGCCTGTGCTCCTGGCTCATCCATTAAACTAGAACATCAACCACCCTTCTCTCTCTGACTTAATAAATATTTTAATATTTCATCAATATTTAATAAATAAAAAACTACCAGCACTACAGAATCAAAATGTAAAGGGGCTTTTTTGGCTGTTATCTGGAACAGAGTTGGGAAAAGTTAAGAAGCCTTTAGTGCCTCTTGGATTCCTCTCTGATTTAGCCTTGTAGGAAACGTGGTAAT
Organism: Erithacus rubecula; assembly: GCF_903797595.1. NCBI lineage: Eukaryota > Metazoa > Chordata > Aves > Passeriformes > Muscicapidae > Erithacus > Erithacus rubecula. The sequence goes on along the minus strand of NW_027635756.1, from coordinate 27,267 downwards.
GCCTGGCTTTGTGTTGTTCTGGTTTAAAAGCAAACCACTGGATTCTCTGATTTACATAGCAGAAATTATTTTGCTATTATTCTATATACATTAGTGTTTCCTTGTGTATTTGTTAGGCAAATGAATTCCTTGTTAAATGGCTGGGAAGAGGATTTTGAAACACTGGGATTAGTTCCTTTCTTTTGGAATAAATAGTTAACAAATAGGAAAATGCTCGTGGAGAGCCGAGTTTCTGGCAAGCCCTGCTGGTACAGAGTGTGCTGAGCTGGAAATGTTGCCGAGTTAGCACAAACTGTCTGATATAAAAAGCACGTTTTTGTTATAAACACTGCCTGCTCAACAGAGTTGTTGGTCTTACAGAACAGCTTTAAACAGGGACTGTTGCTTTTGAGTAATGTTAAATATTTGTCTTCTGGTGAATGTTTTCTTAGGAAAAATCACTGTAGATAGCAAACAAACCAATTCTTTTATTATCCAGTATAAGTGCATTTGAACTTCCTTGTTTTTATCTTGACTGTTTCACTTGAATTTCTATGTTTTTGGAGGAGTTATTTTTCACTTGAAAAAGTTTTGGGTTATTTTTCTTCAAAAAGATTTGTGCGGGTGTCTTCAGATTTCAAAACAGGCTTTGTTCTTTCTGAGCTTTGTCTTTTTGTTTTTCTGGCTTTGTACTGACACTTTGTGGCTGTTTCTGTGGTGTTTCAAATGACAGGAGTCACAACAGTAATGGAAAATAGCAACTTAAATAAACATTTTCAGGAAGTATAAAGCAGGGTGAGTGTGGAAACCTTCCCCAGCTCAAACCCTGTACAAATATTCTCTACATCTCTGCCCTGGGTTTATAGGATAGAGATATGAGGCTTTTAGATTTATTTTCTGTGGCTTTTTTTCAATAGTAAATGCTGTAAACAAGTTGTCTCTAGACACTGTGTTTTGTGAACAATCTGGTGGGTATTAACTTATAATAAGCAGCAAATTTTCTCTTTATTGTACAGGGTTATTGGTGTATTCTTAATTCTAGGCTGTGTCACCATTCCTCACTTGATCCTGCAGTGTAGAAATTACTTTTTCCAACTGTCTCTGTGTACACAATCAAGGAGGTGATGCCATCTTTTTTGTTTGTTTGTTTGTTTTTGTTTTGTGTGGTAGTACATAGTAAGAACAGGATGGAAAAAAAGATAATTTTGTAGCCAAGTTCTATTTTTTTAGTTATGATAGCTGGTTTAGAGTCAGGGAGGATAATTTCTGAGCTATGTGAAGATTTGTGGCTATGTTGGAAGAAGAATGTAATTTCTCTTTAAAACTCCCTTTCAATACCTCACCTATCCCTGCCCCCTGTCCCTCCAGGCTCGTTTCATTTAGGTCATCTCCAAGTGCCCACTTGGATGAAACTTTTTGGAGGGCAAAAAGGGGAAAAGGGGCAGCTCTGGGTTTAGATTGTAACTGAGCAACATGTTTATCCTCTCTTTAAAACAAGGCAAATCTAATTACTTAATGCTTAACCAATGAATCAAAGCAAAGCCTTTTCCTTTGTGCAAATTAAGTAGGGAATATAATTATTTAAATATCCAACAAGATTCTGGAAAATTTGATTAAACCTGCTAAGAAAACCTCATGAAATGCAGGAGAGGTGAAGGAAGAATTACACTGCAATTGAACATAAATAATTATTTTTATCAAATAGCAGTGCTCAGTAATGATGTGTGTGACTATATTTCTGTTCTTTGCTTATTTTGTTGGGGTCTTTTTTTTTTTACTTCTGTAAGTGTCAGTCTCCTGCTGTCTGTTCTGGGGAGATGCTATGCAGTCAAATATTTTTTGAGTAAGGAAAAAACGAACGTATTTTTTGCTGATAATCCACCCAGACATCAAGGGAAGAAAATATCAAAAGGAATCTTACTAGAAGTCAGCTAATTTTGTTTGAAAGATCTAGAAATTGCAGATCAGTCTGAAAGGAAGTTGGAAAACTGTTGCTCTCCCTGTAAAACATGGCCTTTTTCACTTTAAATGCTGCATTTTGAGAGCCTCTAGGTGTTTGTCCTTGCACACTCACCCTGTGTGGATTCCTGTGCCTTGCCACTGGGTAAATGATTAGCAATGGGAAAATGTTACACAAAAAATACTTTGGAATGTTAATTGTAAATCTAATTATTTCCTTCTAAAATGAACCTGAGGCAAATTTCTGGTAACTGCTACTAGGAGGCATGGGAGGTGGGAGTATAAAGTAGCTGAAACTTGGGGCATTTGAAACAGGATCTGGTGGTTTGGGCAGAAAGGAGACTTTCCATTGCAATTTCTAAGACCTTTTGGAGGATAATTGAAACGGGGATTTTGTTTCAGAATACTCCTTGTCTTTATTTTAAATGTGTTTCATGGAGTCACACAATCATTTAGGTTGGAAAAGACTTTTAAGGTCAGGATATTTTGCAGCTTATAATGGAACAGATCATGGGATCAGATTATGAAGCTGATGCATTTCTCTCAGAAATAGTTTTAATTAAACAGTTGGAATTTTGGATCAAAAATCTATTTGGAAAACGGAAGGAAATGCAGTTTTGGCTTCCTGGGTTTGGTGAGGGGATGTATGGGCAGCAATAGCTCTTGTGTCAGTCAGTGCTCATTTGGTCAGAACTCACCTCCTCTGACACCTAGTTAAAAACCTAACACACAGAAAGCTCACAAACCCAACAGCTCATACCTGGTTTGAAGTTTTCAGCTCCTCTCTTTTTAAATATAACCTCTAAATTTAAATATCTTCAAATGTAATGTCCAGTGTAATACAATATGAGCAGTAACCTTGCATGAGTGCAAGACTCCCAAAAGAAATCAGGGAAATGCTGAAGTTAGCAACAAAACTGAAAAATAAAAAAAATCAAGCAATGTTTTTACTACAAATTCTTATTTTGCTACTAATAATTTAGGGACTTATTTGCTGTTTTCTAAAATAAATGAGAAATGATGCAATTAAGGGCTTTGCAAAACAGAAGTTCTGCCAAAGCATAAACAGTTGTGTATTTGTATCCCTGTGTGCCTTCAAAACCGGGAAGTCAGGATTATCCTTCCTGTTGAAAATGGAACATAAAACTTACCCTGAACTCCTAGTGAGTATCTGAAGCTCTGTGTGTGTTGAAGGTGGATGTAAGAGGTGCTGATGATCGTGGAGAGGAATAAAGATGTTCTAAATTGGGTTAGAAATTACTCCTTCCCATCCCCTTTCAGTGTTTGATACAAAAAATGAATCTGGTGGAAGATCTCCGCTCATTCTGCCCCAGCAAACCACAAGAAGAGAAGCTGTTTTTAACTAGATGACATATTTAGTAGTTGCCTTGCCAAAAAACCTTTTTTTCTTTCAAACTGGAAATAGTTTTTGTTCTGAAATAATGATCACTTTATCTGCATTGCTTTCTTTTTTTCTCTCTCTCTCTGAAGCTGGTCCCTTCTTTGTGGAAGTTTATTTTTGTAAGGCTTTTCCAGATTTAGGAACTGCATTTGATGACTCATAGTATTTTTTTTCCTTTGCTTTCTGCCAGGTAGGAGCAGCTGTGTACTTGGTAATTAGCTTACTCTGCCTTTGCTTAACCACTGTGCTCTCACTGTGTTCTGGCTGAGGGGGGAAAACACTGCATTTTTCTCCTGTTTGTTTTTTGTGTTCAGTCTACAAAAGCCAGTTTTACCAAGCCCTTGAAACAGCCAGAATATTTAAATAGAGCATCGAAGTAAAAGGAGAACTGTAGAATTGCTGTAAATAATTCTTTTTCCCCCCCTCTGTGTTCCCTTTCTCTGAACATGGTCATTCTGGACAGAATTGTAACAGCACAGAGGCAACAAAAAGCAGATGGTTACTATAGTTTCAGTGAATGGAGCCAGTTTTACTTGGCTGAAGGTATTTTCTAATTTCTGTCCTCTTGCCTGACATTGATGAAAGGCCTTTTTGAACGCATTGAAGTCCTGGCTGTTTTTATATAACATTTGATCTCTTTTACCTATAAAAGCACAAGGATCATCTCTGATGTTTTTAAATACATCCTTATGCCCAGGGCTTTATTGCCACTGTGGTTGATTCACATCTGTGGAGGAGCACAGCCTCTCTCCTTATGCTATGTCCAGAGAAGCTGTGGCTGTCCCATCCCTGGAAGTGTCCCAGGCCAGGTTGGACAGAACTTGGAGCATCCTGGGGTAGTGGAAGGTGTCCCTGCCCATGGCAGGGGGTGGCAGTGGGTGGGCTTTAAGGTCCCCCCAACCCAGTCCATGATTCTGTAATTCAGTGACAAACCACACCTGTAACCGTGGACAGAGTTGGATTCACTTGAACTTTAGCAAAGAAAGCAGCAGCCACAGCTTCCTTGTGCCCAGCTGGGGCTGTGCTATGGGAAATTAATTGGGATTGCAGAGGAAGTGATTAGATGATATTTTCAGGAAGCTGCAGTATGTCTGTGGTCATCTAGTGAACGATGGTCAGGATGAACCTGTGTTATGATCAAATAGACACCTGAAGATGTGAAAGGGGTTTAGTTTGCTGTTGTTTCATTAAATGAGCATCTGTTGCAGCCTTGTTATTTTAAAGCTGATTTTACCATGTTTAAATCTGAATTTTCTTTGCAAGTTGTATGAAGCATACCTATCTCCTTCTCCATATGTGGCTTCTTCTGTTGTGAGGTTGTAATGTCTTCTGTGTGAAACTCGCTGTGTCCTCCCCTAATACATTGTCAGGTCTGTGACACCTGATTTGGGAGCTGTGAGTAGCTATGATCCCAGCTGAAACTCCTGTCACTTGAGGGGTTCAGGAGGAAGATTACTCAGCAACAGCCTCCCCTCCACCAGGATAAAGGACCTGCACAAACATCTGCCAAGGAGAATTGCTAGAGATGGCCTTTGCATTATCTATAACATTTTCTTTTGCTTAGTGTTTAATATTGAAGCCTGAAGTGGGTAGAAGAGTTTTTGCAGAGCATAAGGGCTGGCAGCAGCATCCCCAGGTGGGTCTGTGCATTGTGCCATTGCCAGATGCACATGGATGTGCTTTATTCCTGTTCCTGGCATTGTAGAGCAGAGTTTGACAGAAATGAGCTATTTTAGTGTGGGCACACAAGTGCAGGTACCAGTGTTCAGGCAGAGGGCTAAAAATTGCAGCATGAATCTTTGATTTAAATTCCATGCAAGTTTCATAAAACTTGCATGACTTTCTGAGAGCAAAATTGCAAAACACTCGAAAAACAAAGTCCAAGAGAAGCTTTGTGGTTTAGGTTTGTTAAATTCTTCTTTCCCTACCCCCTGTGCCTTGTTCTGAACCTCTCGTCAGGAGTTTGGCATCAGGGGAGACAAAGGTGACATTTTACAAGGTCTCTGACTGTAGGAGATGTGGCCAGTGGGGCTTTGGGGTTTGTTGTGTTTGTTTTCTTTTTTCTTTTCCCAACCCTTATCTGCCGGCTGCTTGATGGCAGGAATTTACTGCAGAGCTCTGACCTCTGCCCTGCTGGCCCAGGCACAACCTGGAGTAACACTTTAAACCCTGAGTAGCTCTGTAGTAGTTGGCAGACTCTCATGGAAAAGAATTTTTGTGCAGAAGCCATACCCAAAAGTATTTTTCAACTTAAAAAAAAAACATTCTTCATAAATTCAGGTGTTTTAATCAGAATTGGTGCTTACTGTGGCATCATTGCAGTGGTTCCTCTCTGGAATTGCTGAGGTTTTTGGCTCATGTCTTGAGTTTGTAAGCTATGGGGAAGCAGAAACCTTTTGGCTGATATTTTTAAATTACTTTAGTACATGTGGAGTGTTTTTATGAATCCACACAAATATATATATTTAATATATAGGAAAAGCAGCATTTGGTTTGAGTCCTAAGCATCTGTTGTGCTTCAAATCCAATTAGCAACTCAACATCTTCATAAAAATACCCAGGACTGTTCATAGTTAATGAGTGATTAATTTTATTAAGGTGCTCACTTGGGGTGTGCACGGGCATGTGAATCCAGAACATTCTTGGAGTTTGCTAACTGTACACTACTCATAGTGTATTAAAAATCAGAGATTTTAGTATTCCTCTGTACTGTGCATTGTGACTTTGGCATTTCTCAGGTGTTCATTTTGGCAGTAGTGCTGGTTTTTTATCATTTTTTCAGTATTTGAATTGGCATGTAGAACTGAGAGGAGTAAACAATCCCAACTATTTTAAACTACAGTTATGGTTTGTTTTTTAAGATTGGATGAAAATCAGCTTAAACCTCCTTTGTGCCAACACTGGAATAGCAAGTAAGGAAAGAATTACCATTTAAAAAACAGTGACTGTGAAGAATCTGCAAGTGAATTGTTTTGATTAATTGGTACCACCTTGAGCTGATGGGATTTTATATTAAAATTTATTCCTTATTTTAGGGAACAGATTTTTCCTTGATAGGTGTTACTGTGACTGTAATAGTGCTTTTGCTTTAGAAAATCGTCAGTTTTGTTGTCTTTCATGCTCTCTGTAAAATGCCAGCATAATTTGGCATTAATCCACCTGGATTTTTTTCTTATTTTCTTGCTCTGTAAGGAAAGACAGAGCAACTGAAATGGTTACAAACATAGGAGAGATGATGGGAGCTGGAGCAGGACAGGCAGAGCCTGGGAGGTTGATGGCTCCTCAGGGAGTTCACTGGTGATAAAAGGTTTGGAGGAGTGGCTGATCCCCTGAGGGCTGTGCAGCTCTTCAGAGGGCCTAGATAGGTGGGAGAGAGATGGGCAGAGAGGAACCTTTGGAAATCCCACAAAGGCAAATGCAGATCCTGCACCTGAGGAGGAACAAGACCAGCACCAGCAGAGGCTGGGGTGGCCTGTGGGAATCAGCTCTGTGGAGAAGGGCTGGGGTGTATATGAGTACATGGGGTGGAATTTCAGAAATTAGGTGTCCTGTCTGAGACTGAAGGCTTTGCAGAGCTGCAAAGACACCAGAACAGTTGCAGCTATAAAAGCCAAAAGAGAACAGTTTTTTTTGGTATAGAGAATGAGTGTCAAAATCAAAGGCAGGATAGGAAATAATGTGAATTATTATTAGGGAACAGAGATGACCCTGGTGCTTTGTAGGTATAAACCTACTCAGAATTCAGTTGTTGTCTTGAATTTTCCACCCACACCTTCCCCTATCTCAAAATTTGGCTTTAATAAATGCCATTTATAGATGCTCTGGCTGGAAGCCAGGGGGACACTTCTGAGAGAAACTGGTGCCAGGACAGGAAAATCCTGCCGAGGGTTGCTATTTCCAGTTAAAAGGTTGGTTAGACTCAAACACTGAGGAGGCTTTGCGCAATCTGTGGGGAGGGAAATGAATGATTCAACAGTGTTTCCAGTTAAGAAAGTTATTAACTATTCCTGGTCTTGTCCCTTCATCTTCAGGGAGCAGCTGTTCAAATCCAACCAGGCAAAACTTGAGCAGCTTATCTAAACCAGGTGGCATGAAAGGAACTTTGGTGTGCAGAAGAAAATAAGTTTTGTCTCTAGGCAAACAGATTGGTGCAGGGTTTATATGTGGCTCTGCACTCCTGTGGACCCCAAGAGCAGCCAGGTGCTGATAACTATCAAAGAGAGCTGGGGCTGGCTCAGCCAGCCTGTTCCTAACCCAAAATACAGCCTTTAGCCCAGATGAGAACCTGAAATGGGACTTTGGAATCACAGAGCTTGATCATTCCATGTGGTGCAGTAATCCTGAGGTATTTAGAATTCATGCTTTTACTGCTGAGCCTGATTCCTGGCAGGCTGGGCTGGGTGGAACAGGGGATGCTGAGGGGACCATGACTCCAGTGCTGTTCAGCAATTCCTGTTCAACCCTGCCAGCCTGGCCTGGAGCTGCACACCCCAGTTCTCACATGCTGAAATGAATCAAAGTTGTTTAGTCTGCTTGAGTAACCAGCATTCCTGGGGTCAAATAAAAATTATCTGTGAAGCAGATGGAGGGAGCAGTTCAGCCCTAATTGCCCAGCTTGCTTTAAGTTTCCACAGCTCACTTTTTATGTGCACTATCAGCTTTTGAAAAAAGAAATTAATAGATAATAACTAGATTAATAAAAATATTATTAAGAAAAAAATTATTAAAAGTTTATTAAGGATCTGTTGGAGCTTCAGCTGTTTTCCTACTTCGTCCTGCAGAGGATGTATCCTGGATGAAGTTCTGGAGGCTGGCAGTGAAATGTCAGATCTTTCTCCACTTGGGTCTTGACCTCTTCATAGCTTGGCCTTGAAGGGCGAATACTTTCTTCATCATCCTCCAAGTCTTCTTTTTTCCCTTCTTCTTTTCCTTCTTCTCAATTGCTACTACTACTATTTCTTCTTACTCTTATTCTTATTCTTCTTATTCCTATTTTAATTTTTATTCTTATTTCTTCTATTTCTTCTTTATCCTATTCTTACTCTTCTAATTCTATTCTTCTAATTCATCTTATTAACTTGTTATGCTTGCTGTCATTCTTATCCTATTTTCTATTCTTATATTAATAATTATTTTTTCACTTAACACTACTACTATTTGTTCTTATCATCTTCTTGTTCCTATTCCTATTCTCTTATTTGTATTCTCTTATTCCTATTTTTCCTATTTTTTTAACTGCTGCTATTTCTTAGGCTCCAGTTGCATTTGTGTTTGCAGTGTGTCTCCGTGGGCCCAGCTGCCGTGTGCAGGTGGGTGTGGCGCTGGCACAGACTCTCGTGGTGTGGCTGTGAGCTGCGGCAGGAGCAGCACAGCAGTGTCCCCAGGGCCCGCAGCGCCCGCAGCGCCCGTCTGAAGGGGCCAGGCCGTGTGCTGGGGGCAGCCAGCTGCTGCTGGGGGGCCTGGGCAGCTGAAGGGACAGAGCCAGGGAGGGACTCTGGCTCCTGCTCCTCAAGCAAGGTCTCCTGAGGGGCAGGCTCACACAGCTCGTCTTCTGCAAGGGGTGCCAGGCCTCGGGCACTGCCGCCTTCTTCCTGCTGCTCCAGGATGCGGAGTTCGTCCTCAAGGATGTTGAATTCGTCCCAGTCATTGATGCTGGGTTCGTCCCAGTCATTGATGCTGAGTTCATCCAGGTCATCCTCCTCCTGCGACACAGGAGTAGCCCCGAAGCTGGAGATGAAGCTGGTGATGCTCAGCTTTGAGTCACAGGTGACATATGTGAAGTCATTGCTGCTGTTGTCACTGTTGACTTCCTCCATGGAAACATACAGCTCCTCACTGCTGGAGCCCCAGACGCTGGTCTCTCCATCAGACAGCTCTGGTATATCACCTTGGCACTCTTGGAATAGCTCCATCTCAGTGTAGTGTTCCCCCATATACTGGGGCAGCTCTGGGTCATGGAACTCCTTTTCCGCTCGGGGCAGCTCTCCCGGTTCCGTATCTCTGTGCTGCACCCGCAGGGCCACCATGAGCAGGGACAAGCTCCCGGCTCCGCATGGGGATGCTTCCTTGCCTGCTGCTGCTTGTACCACTTGGTGCGATTCACGTCCTGTAGACTCTTCCTGTGGGTGAAGCTCTTGGGCCTGAACTTGTGTCCACAGGGAAGGCTTGACATCCATGTCAGGTTTCTTTTCTTCTGTGATGAGACAGGGCCCCTTCTCCTCAGTGTCTGGCTGGGCCCAGACTGAGGCACCCACTGCTCTCACCATGGGCCCACCGTGGGCCTGGGCTCGGCCCCAGCTGGGCAGGGGGCTGGCTGGCGAGGAGGAGCTGGGCTTGGCTTTGCCGTCCTCCATCGTTGAAGGCCTCTAGCGCCAACAGGTCCCGGGAGCTGCTTCCTTCTGTAAGAACGGCTCTCACGGGACTGGGCACCCCAGGCCTCTGCACCCCTTATATACCCCTCAGCCAGCGTTGGGCTCTCCCATGTCACAAAGGTCTCTGGGTTCCACGTTGCCAAGTGTCACCAAGGGCCACACCCGGTGCCCCTTCAGCAGCTGAGCCCGTTGGCAGTTGCATGGAATATAGAATTTATAGAATGGCTAGATTGGAAGAGACCTTCAAGATCATCAAGTCCAGCCCATGTCCTAACACCTCAACTAGACCATGGCACCAAGTGCCATATCCAGTCTTTTTTAAAACACATCCTGGGATGGTGACTCCACCACTTCCCTGGGCTGACCATCCCAGTACTTTATCACTCTTTCCGTGAAAAACTTTCTCCTAATATCCAAACTAATTTTCCCTTGACACATCTTAAGACTGTGTCCTCTTGTTCTGTTGGTTGCTGCCTAGTGAAAGAGACCAACCCCACCTGACTGCAGCTGCCTTTCAGGGAGTTGTAGAGCGTGATAAGGTCACCCCTGAGTCTCCTATTTTCCATACTAAACAACCCCAGCTCCCTCAGCCATTCCTCACAGAGTTTGTGGCCCAAGCCCCTCACCAGCCTTGTTGCCTCCTCTGGATGCACTGAAGCATCTCAATGTCCTCCCTAAACTGAGGGGCCAGAACTGGACACAGCACTCAAGGTGCAGCCTCACCAGTGCTGAGTACAGGGGAAGAATGAGCTCCCTGCTCCTGCTGGCCACACTATTCCTGATCCAGGCCAGGAGCCATTGGCCTTCTTGGCCACCAGGGCACACTGCTGGCTCATGTCCAGCTGGTGTCCATCAGTGTCCCCCAGATCCCTTTCTGCCTGGGCAGAAAGCATAAATGGTGTTAATAAAACAGATTTGTAGCTTGTTTTGGGGTTGGTTTTGGTGTTTTGTTTTGTATTTTTGGAAGCCAGAATATTTGTAAGCTTTCTTCATTCCTAACATCTGAGATAAAAATAACCACAGATATAATCTTTGTATTTTTTATTTTCTCAGCTGAAATCTGCTCAGATTGTGAAAATGGGAAATAATTGCATGTCTTCCTCTAGTGCATTTCTCAGGAATTTGCAAGCCCTTGAACACTTTGAAGATGCTGAGTGGCATTTATGGGAAGGTTGGTCCAGCAGCACCTTCCCTATGCTCATTGTGCCCAGAGCCTGGTGAGGCTGGGCCAGTGCTGGTCCACTGAGTGCTGCTCCTGGAGGGACAATTCCAGTTTAAAATCACACTTTATAAAGCTTTTCATAGATTGATGCTGGCTAGGATTCGTTAGGCAAACTGCCCTTGGAGTTACATGGAATAAACCTTCTAGTGCAGCCTTGGCAATACTGTCCCCTGGGAGCTGTGTCCTTATGTTTATTGCAATTCATGTTGTCTGATAAGCATTTCTTAAGCATGGTCAGTTGCTTTCCTGTCCCTGAGAGCAGTGTCTGTAGGTACTGAGATCCCTCTCATCATTTCCTGAAACTTGAAATTCTGCTGCTGTTATTTTGCTGAAAAAAAAAAATCCTGGAGGTGAAGATGAGCACAGTGTTACTTTCACTCTAAGTTTGCAGGACAGGCCATGTACTCAATTATTGCATTATTTCTACTTTGCATCACTCACATTTGGGAAACAAATGCAAAAGTATAACTTGGATTTGACCCACTCTTAACTTCCAAAACTGGAATGCTTCATGCTTCTAATCCCTAATCACTTTTCAATATATTCTTGCAAAGGGCACCTTCCACTATCCCAGGTTGCTCCAAGCCCCATCCAACCTGGCCTTGGACCCTTCCAGGGATCCAGGGGCAGCCACAGCTTCTCTGGGCATCCTATACCAGAGCCTTCCCACCCTCACAGGGGACAATTCCTTCCCAATACCCCATTTAAACCTATTCTCAGTTTGAAATTCTCAAGCTCTTTCCCTCTTGCCTGTTGAAGAAATTGGAGTGGCTCACCTGGAACAAACACTGTGATATAATTTACTTGGAATTTTTAAGTGTTGTGCAGTGTTAAAATTGAAAAGAAGAGTTTGAACAGGCATAGACTTGATGGAAACAGTTGGATCATCTTTCAGAGTTAGCAGAGATGGTCATGTGTAGGTGGACTCTTTAAAATGTAAATCAGGCTAAAATGAGCTGTTAAAAACATACTGTGAGTAGGTTTTGTTGGATTTGTTTGTGATCAAATAATGCAGGCAGGGATTTGGGAAACATAAGAAGCAAAAATTCCTCCTTTATGAATGGTTTCTGATAAGCCCCAAAAAAGTAATAACTGCCCCCCTGTAAGCTGCCCCTCCTGCAGCTCGGGATATTGCACACCTGTAGCTCAGGCTGAGCTGGAATCCAGCACAGGTATCATATGGATGGCAGTGCCTTTTTGCAAGGCTCACAGGCAACAAAACCAGTTTTCCAATCCCTTTATCCTTATGAAAAGTCGAGTCTTGTGCTTGATGATTCTGCAGTTGGGAAAAAGAGCTGCAGCCAGATGGGGCTGGGTTTTATAGGAAAGCTGCTTAATTATCTGCCTTTCTCCTGCCTTTATGGGCTCAAAATGTGGGAGTTTGGAGGCATTAAGTGTTTTATTAGACTGACTGTTGTTATTAATGGCATTACAGGTCAGCTGGTGCTGTTAAATCAAATTTGCTGGTCTCACAGTAGTTGTGCTCAGTGCTATGGAGAGGAGGCTGAGGTGAAGCTAAGGATAAACTCCAGTGCTTTGGGGAATTTCAGGCACTGGTGCTGGCTGGGTCAGGAATAGTCAGGGCTAGAAAGATATTCAAGTACTCTTGAACCCCCTGTACATCTTTTTAATGACTTTACTTGAACGGTGAGAATGAACTTTAACTTGTGGCCTTTTGTTATTGCAAGCATTACTTCTTTTTTTTTTTTTTTTTTTTTTTTTTTTGGAAAAGAGTGATTATTTCTGTGATATCAGAAGTCAATGATCACCTGTGCTGCTGCTTCTATTTATGAGCTTCTGTTTACAGACTCTGTATTTGATTCTTTGAAAAATACACCTTATTACATAGTCACCACAGCCTGGACTAGTGGAAAGTGTGTTTGGAAATAATGGTGTGTGTTGAAAAAAACACCCTCATTGCATTGTGCAGCAGATTTTTGACAGAGCTCCATGAGAAGCAGCTGACAATAAGCTCAAGTTGAATTATTAATGGTGTCCAGAGAAAGCAGTCACCTGTGAATGGCAGTGAATATCCGAATTCCATGAATTGTTTTGAGAAATTACCTAAAAATCTGTTATAGCCAATAATAAAAATAACAATAATAATGTACAGTATAGTTATTTAATTTTTAATGTAAATTCTGTGTAGTGGGTGTTGCTTAGTGCACAAGATGAATTGCTGCACAGTAATAATTTTCTGATAAAGAAAAGCCAGTTCTGGGTGCAGTGGCCGAGTTACTACTGCAGGAAGCCCCAGAATTTCAGTCCTGAATTCCCCCAGCAGTGGAGAGTGTGCATTCTACATTCTACATTCTACATTCTACATTCTACGTTCTACGTTCTACATTCCATGGTCTCCATGGAAGTGTTGGCTTAAACACTTCCTCCTTGAAGACATCTGTGAAATTCGGACTCTGATCTCACAATGCCAGTGAAACTTGGGAGACTTTGCCATTCTGATATATTCTACATTAATTTCACTGCATTCTGCAGATCCTGAGCTTAACTGATGATTTTAATATGGACATCAAACTAATTTGACTCAACTGGCCTTTAGGACTGATGACAATTATTTCTGATATTTTAGCTGTGGTATTTTGTGTGTTTTGTGCTGCTCTTTGCGGGGGAAGCTGTTGCAGGCAGGTTTGGGGTGTATTCCTGACTCCTTCTCTTGTGTAACCTCCCTTCCACCTTTCCTGCCTGTGTCCCTACAGAGGAGATGCTTGGAGTGCCTTTGGACAACAGGAGACCCCGAAGGCATTCATGTAGCCATTCGTGATTTATGGGCTTGGCAACAAAGGTCTTATCTGTGTCCAAAAGTAAAAGAAAACAAAATGAACAGAAATGCCAGAAAATGAACAGTGGCATGTTTCTGCTTTTAAATCAAGGGAGAAATCAAGCAAACAAAATATTTACCACTAATCTATGAAACAGACTTTCAGCCAGTCTTAGATTCCTCATTTATTGTGCTCCTGTTCTTGTTATTTTGCTCTTATTATTCCTTTATAAAACAGCTGAGAAAATAATTTTCTCTATGTGGATTTTTAAATTAAGCTCTTTTACCCTATTATTACCCTTAATTTTGCTTTTGCTTCCAAAACTATACAACTCCTTTTTGTGAGGAGGAGACTTTGGTGACTGGTTGGTTTGGTTGTGTTGTAGCTTACTCTGTGCTATAAACACACCAGCATTTCCAGGCCTCTTTGTACTTATTTTTCTTTGGGCAGTGCTCAAAAAAGTAAGAATGTTATTGTTTGAAGTGTTTCAGAGTTATTCCTGGCAGGGAATGGGCTTTGTCCCAGCCAGCATCTGCTGCCTGGAACTGTTTCCTGTCGGGAGGCCGGATCCAGGAGCTCTTTCCTGGTGGAGAGGGGCTGAGAGGCACCTGAGGACAGAGACCTCTGACACTTGTGCCTGGCTGCAGGGCCACAGCTCAGCCAGCATGGCACTTGTGCCTTTTGAAGAGTGTCTGGAATAGAAAAATCCCTTTCCAATGAAATTATCTTATCAAAGTGCTTGGGGAATTCTCAGTGGCTGTGCACAGCTGCTTTACCTTTGCTGTCAAACACCACTTCCATACCTATGGGTTTTTTATGGATCCTGTGGATGTTTTTCTCTCCCAAGTAAGGATTTTCTTTGCCTCTGCAGAACATCTGGTTTTGATATAAGGAGGAATAAAGTTGAACACTTCTTCAGAACTGTATACTCTATTGCAAATACCTTCAGAAATTTTCTACTGTTTAGTAATAAAATTTAGTTTGTTTTATAGAAAAATTCCTCTGCAAGTTTCATTTTTTCAGAGCCTGGAAGCTTTATCTGACAGGGGCGACATTCAATTTTCTACTTGAGCCATTTTTATTGGCTATTCTTTCAAGAATTAGGCAATGGTTATTGCTTGTTCTGGGAGGGCTTTCCCACAATCTACAGAAGTTATAGCATGTACTCTTCCTACTGTTGAGAGAAAATAAATCTCCTACCAGAGTTGGGTTTTTTTGCTTAAATTCAGATTAATCGGCTGTGGTAGGAGTTGTTCTTTTAATCATTTCTAACAAGGTCATACACTGAAAGGGGTGGGTGTGAAGCAGCAGGGCTGTGTGGAACCAAGAGGCCATTGCTGCATTACAGGGCCTTGTGCAGCCAAAGGGCCGCTGTGATCCTGCAGGGCACCGTGGATCCATGGAGAACATTGTGGCACTGCCAGGCCCCACGGAACCATGGAGAACATTGTGACACTGAGGGTGCCACAGAACCAAAGGGCCATTGTGACCCTGCAGGGCCTCATGGAAGCAAGGGGCCTTTGTGACATGCAGAAGCAAGGAGAACATTGTGACATTGAGGGGCCTCATGGAACCAACAGGACATGGAACAGATCTGGCTGGTCTGGTCCTCCCAGGGGCCACCTGGCAAGTTTGACTAATCCTGGCAAGTCAAGGGTTTCTCCTCACCAGCCCTTGGAGCACTGGAGCCGTGTGCTTTCTTTCCTTGAGAAAAGAACCATTCCTCTTTCCAGGTGCCCGTGGCTGAAATTGGTAATCCCACAAAAAAGTTCCCTCTATACAAGGGCTTTTCCAATAAAAATCTACCAGGACAGACAGCTTTGCCTGGCCTTGGCCTCCTGCAGGCTGTGTGTCATCTACCACCACAGAATGGGGCTCCATTCCTTCCTTACTATGCCCTTTTCTTCTGGGGGCCAGGGCCAAAATTTGCATTTAGACTCTCAATTTCATCAGCCAAGGATTGCTCCCAGACAAAAGTAGTCAGAACAGAGAGGTCTGGCTGGTCTTGCTCCTCTGGTGATTTTCTTAGACTATGAGCTGAATGTTCTCATTTACCAACACATCGGAGACGGCTCAAAGATCTCCCAAGGTGGTGTCTGGACAACTCAAGCACATGAACAATGTAAAGGGACAAAGGAGCTCTGTGCTCAGTGGAGTGGAGACTGAGGACAGCAGAGGAGAGCCCTGGGGTGGATTGAAGGGTGGTATCAGAGATGGAGGATGCTTTTGAAGTAGCAGAAAACATCAAGAGAAAGAAAGTCGTCCAATGCTTTGTGCAGCCAGGCAGAGGCAGGCAGGAGGCAGAGCTGTCAGCAAAGGAAGGGCCAGTGAGGTGGGGCAGCCGGGGGATGATGACAGTCTGCAGGGACAGAGGGCAGGGCATGGACACTGTAGCACAGCCTGGGCTGCAGAGGGCACAGGGATGGGCAGCAGCTGAAAGGCCCTGCCAGAGCCAACTGCTGCAGCACTTGGGCCATGGCTGCTGGCCCTGGGCCTGAGGCCAGCAGGGGACAAGTGAGCCTGGCTGTGCTGGGGCCTCATTGCCTCCTGTCCCTGCTCAGCAGCCTGGCAGGGGCTGCCCGATGGTCCTGCCCTTGGCATTGCACATCCCCAGAGCCCAGTGCCCCGGGAAGAGCCCTGAGCAATGAGGGAGGGACAGGATGTGCCTTGCCAGGGGCTGGGGCTCAGGCCTGGGCCCTTTGCATTCCTGAAACACATCCAGGTTTGCTCAGCATCAGAGACACCTTTCCCTTGTTTGTTCCCTCCTGTCACCATTGCCAACAGTATTCTGCTGTAACCGGGAACCTGAAGACACTTTCACAGTTGTGTCCCTCAATGGGAAACATTGAAACTGTAAGAAACATGCCACTGCCCCGCTGCCCTCCTGCCCCTCGTGTTGCTGCAGGGCCTGAGTGCTCTCGGGGCTGGGCACAGCCCTGGGGGTGGCAGTGCCGGGGCTGCAGCAGGGACAGGCCATGGGCACTGCTGGGGCAGTGCTGACGCCTCAGGGCAGGGCCTGGGGGCTCCAGGCTCCTTGGCCAGGCTCTCTCCACAACACTTGGCCAGGCCAGTGCTGAGTAGGGAAAAACCCCGTGAGCAGTCCCAGGCTGGCCATGGGCAGGCTGGGGGCAAACAGCATGGCTGGTGCTCTGCAAGGGCCCTGCAAGGGGGACACCCTGGCAAGGAGCAGCAGAGCAGGGGCTGATCCATCCTCACTGCACTGGACAGCCCAGAGCAGCGTCCCAGAGCGTCCTCATGCACCTGCCAACAACATCCCCCCTCTGCAGCCCTGGCCTCTCCCCCAGCTCACACAGGTGCTGCATCCTTGCAGGCACAGACACGGCAGCACTGGCTCAGGAGCCCCTGTTTGCACTGCACAGAGCAGGCATCAGCACCCCCATGGTGCTGCTGTGGGGAGATGGAGCTGAGTGAGCACAAATGCCATCAGCCCCTGGGGCCAGCAAGGGCTGGGGATGGGAGGGAAACCACTCAGGTTTGTCGAGGCTTCTGCAGTCAACTAGAAAGCTTGTTCTCATGAGCTGTGAGTTTGCTGTCCCACTGCAGATGTTGTTGATCAGAACCAGAGATTATTGGCAGCCACCCCCAAACTGCCCTGAGCATTTCCTTTGCTTCACCTTTACTTTCTTTCCTCTTCCTGGTACTAATTTCTTCCTGCTGTCCAACCCTGTTCCCTCGCCTACAAATAGTCCATCCCTGTTTGCCCTTTCCTCTCTGATCCCGCTCCCCATTTCAGTTCTTAAGTGGGCATCATGCAAACATCCCTTGAGAATCAAGATCATTCTACAAGTGAATTCAGGAATTGTCTGCAGGGTCCTGCAGTGCCTCGTGCTGCTCCCTTGCCAGAGGCACCACAGGCCAGGGGGGCACATCTGGGCTGCTGTGTCTGGGTGTGGGGCTCCCTGTTCTGTGCAGTGAGGAGGGGCTGGAGAGGTTCTGCAGGACTGACAGGATGGGCTTTGGGGTCTGTGTGGAGAAGCTGAGGGACCTGGGCTGCTGGACCTTGTGAAGAGGAGGCCCAGGGCTCATCCTGCAACTGCACCAGGGGTGGTTTCAGAGAATCACAGAATCAGCAAGGCTGGAAAAGACCTTGAGGATCACAGAGTCCAACCTGTTCCCTGACACTATCTTGCTCCTCTGAAGATCTTCTTCTCCAGGATAACAACTCCAGCTCCCTCAACCACTCATCACAAGACTTGTGTTCCAAATCCCTCACCAGACTTCTTGCCCTTCTCTGGACATGCTCCAGCCCCTCCACTTACTTCCTAAATTGGAGGGCCCAGAACTGGACACAGCACTCAAGGTGCTGCCCAACCAGTGCTGACTACAGGGGAAGAATAACTGCCCTGCTCCTGCTGGCCACACCATTCCTGATCCATAGGAGTCCGAGGGGTTGGATGAGGGAAATGCTTGAAAGGGGGTGGGGACAAAGTGTTATTGATTGTCAGCCCTGAAGGGTCTTGAATTTCATATCTATTCATATTGCATTAAACATTGCTGTGGGTCAGTATTATTTGGGCATTGCTTATATCTTTCTATAAACAGGAAAAGACAACAATACAAAAGTTCTCTCTGCATTGTTTCCAATAAAGTATATTCACCTGGAATACACATCTGAAATCTTTCTAATTAACCACAGAAGAATTGAAAACTTAAATTATTCCCAGATGTGTTTCTTGTTTGGGTGTTTTGCAGAAATGTTTACGTGTCTTTGCCGCTGAATTCCTGAACTGAAGAACTCAAGAAAGAAGAGGCCTCTGGAACAGTAAAATTCATCAGCATCCTCCAAGTGTCAGAGGATCCATCCTGATCAGAGCCGGAATGAGTAGAAATGGGCACAGTTTTGTGGCTGCCCCAGCTCTGGGATGGGCCCTGGGCCTGGAGCAGGAGCAGCTCTGCAGAGCCCCAAGGCCGGGGCTGTTGTGCTGGCCTGGGCAGATGGGCTGGCAGCAGGGGCTGCAGAGCTCTCAGGAGCTCAGGGAGAGGGGAGCAGGGCACACAGGGAGCCTCCTTTTGCCTTGGCTAAGCACTTTCCCAATGACCACCCCAAAAGGCCACATGCACTGACCACATCCTGACCATACTGACCACCCAACTGACCATACCCCTAATGACCACACCCACTGCCCCCACCCCACCAAATTTTTCCTACTCACCACCACCACAGCCCACATGCTCTGACCACATCCACCAACAACACCCACTGACCACACTCAGTGACCACTCTCTACCTCTCACACCCACTGACCACCATCACTGACCACCTTCACTGACTGCAGGAACTGATCACACCCCACTGACTCCCAAACTGACCATACCCCCACTGAGCATATCCCCACTGACCTTAACCACTGACCACACCCCAATTAAAACCATGCTGATCATATCCACTGACCACAAACACTGTCCATACCCCCACTGAACATCCACAATGACCACATCCACTGACCGTACCCACTGACCACTTCCATGGACCACACCACTGGCCACACCCCTGACAACATCCAAATGACTAAACCCCTGACCACCTAAGTGACCACCCCCACCCGACTACCCGACTGACCACATTTACTGACCTTAGTCACTGGCCATAGCCACTGACCACAGCAATGACCACACCCACTGACCACATCCTTCACCAAGACACCACTGACCACACCCTTTGCCAAGACACCAATGCCCACACCCTTGTGATCACACCCACTGACCACCCAACTGACCATTCCCCCACTGACCACACTCCACTGAGTTCTCCCACTGACCACACCCACTGGTCACACACACTGACAACACCTCCAGTGACAACACTGCCACGGCCCACAACCTCTGACAACCCCCAGTGACCACCCCGAATTACCAGAGCCACTGAACACACCCACTGCCTGCTTGTTCTGACCACAATCCACTGACCACCCAAAAGAGCAAACTGACTGACCACCCAACTGACCATACCCTGACTGACCACACATAACTGAGCAGACCCACTGGCCACACCAAGTTACCACACCCTCATTGACCACATCCACTGACCAACCCAATGACCATGCCCACTGACTGCACCCACTGGCTACACCAACTGACCACTTGCCACCAACCACCTCCAGTAACCACACCAACTGGCCACTCCATTGCCCACACCCACTGTCCATACCTACTTTCCACACCCCACTGACCAAAGCTACTGGCCACACCACTGCCCACATCCCCCTGCCCACCCAAATTATCACATTAACTTCCCAGGGGCCAGGGGACAAGGTCCAGGAGCTGTGCTGGTTCTGCAGAGCTGCAACAGCCCCTGGTTCCACGAGTTTCCATACGGTGAGCAGAGGTTCCTTGGTTCCAGTGATGCCCTGCTGGGTCACAATGGATGCTTGGTTTCATGAAGTTCTGCAGTGTCACCATGGCCTACCTCATTCCATGAGCTTCCATGGTGCCAAAAAGGACTCCTTGAATGCACAGGGTAACAATGGACCATTGGATCCATGCAGCCCTGCTGGGTTACCATGGACTCCTTGTTTTCATGAGGTTCTGGCGGTGTTGCCATGATCTCCTTGGATTCACAGTGTCGCAATGGACCACTGGATCCACGTGGCTCTGTTGTGTCAAAGTGGCCCCGTCATTCCATGAGAAATACAAAAGTTTTGTGCAAACATTGAGCAAATCCTGATTAATACACCCGCAAACATCTATTTGCACTCAAAAATGAAGTTAAAGCAGAGAATTGCACCAGCAGCTTCCATCTGCAACAGAGATTCAGGGAAAGGATGGAGACAGAGAATTCAGCTGAAAAACTCAGAGAATTCTGCTTACAGAGATCATTTCTGGTCACACTGTCCCTTGTAGAAAGGTGACATCATTCAAGGCAGCCTGTATTGAGCATGTGGTTCCCCAGTGGGGTTTGTTGTTCAGGAAACCTGCTCAGGCTTTTCCATTCTTTCCTCACCAAATGATGCCTTAAGACCCAAGTTTTCTGTTCTGCTTGGGTGTGCTTTCCGTTGTGCTTTAGACTGATAAAGGCAAAATAGTTCGATCCCAGCTATGGACTCAAGGACAGTTTCTTCAGACTTCAGACCAAAAGTATAAACAATGTGAGAAGAGGAGGGCAGGCCAGCCAGGAGAAGAGGAGGAGGACACCTCACAATTTGAGACTATTAATTGGATGTTGGACTGCTATATGTAAATGACCTGAAGTCTATAAAAATGTGAAATCATGTGACCAAGCCCTTTTTACTTCCATCTTGGAGCCACTCAGGCAGGGCAGGGGCCACGCTGTGGCACTGTGCAGCCAGGGTGTGGCCTTTGTAGGCCTTTTAATAAATACCCATTTTATTTCCCCTAACTCTGTGTGATCTCTGTTCCAGCTCCCAAAGACAACAGTTTTTGGCGAGCCAGGCAGGAGAGGAGGCATCTGGAAAATCCCTGGACTGAGGCCGACAGTTCTGGAAGGGCCCAACGCAGGTCCAGAGATATCAGAGCCAAGAACCCTGGGAACAGAGACATGGGAGTGACGGAATAAGAGGGGATTCTGTTTGTTTAGCATCCGGGTTAGGTGCTAAGAGATTTGTAATTTGTAATTTTGTAAAGTGTGACCACAACACTCCTGCTCTTTATCTGTGAGAAGGACCACCTTCATAAAGAGCAGGTTTGAATTGCAGAGCTCTTGGCATGAAGCCAAAGGGTGCTGCAGTTCATTAGTGTTTGTGCTGTGGCTCAGAGGGTCGTGGGTTTGAATCCCGACTGTTTGTGCTTTGCTGTATGCTTCAGGATATCAGAATGGGTTGCACATCCTCTTCTGAATTTGATAATAATGGTATTCCAAGAGATAGCCCTTTGGGGCTAATATTGAAAAGCTGGGCAAATCTGATTGGAGAGGAGTCTAAGCTTTCAAAACCTAAACTTATTAGATTTTCGGAAAAAAATCTGGCCAGTGTATGAATTAGATAATGGAGAAACTTGGACTAAGCTAGGAAGTTTAAATCGAAAATTAATATCAAGTTTAATGTCTCGTATACGCAGAGATAGATTTTTCGAAGAGTTAGAATATGCCTGGCTCTTCTTGGTATTAGCATGTGAGCTGGACCGGGATAAAGAAAAAGAACATGTATTAAAGGGTAAAAAGAAAGAACCAACATTTAATAGGTTATATAAAAAAGCAGAGAAAGCAGAGATGGATCTGGTTGTGTCAGCCATGAAGGCAGAATCGATCCCAGCTGCACTGGGCGTGGGCTCCGGCCGGGGTGCGGCCCCTCCTCCCGCAGCCCCGCAAAGGGGGAAAGGGGGGGCGCGGCTCAGGCAGGGCTCCGGTCAGTGAAGGAGGAGGAAGGCGGCCCTGGCAGCCATGCACACTGTCCCCGCCACCGTCTCCGGCACCCCGGGGGAAGGGCGGAGGAGATTGCCAGTGTGTGCAGCCCTCGGGCCGCCCCGAGAGGAGCGCCCGGGGCACAGGGGCCTTTACAAAGAAGGCGGAGAGGGAACCGCTCATGGGGGAGGTGGTGCCTCCTCTGCTCTCAGGCTCGATAGCTAGCCTGGCAACCCCGAAGGCCAGGGCGCAGCCTCTCCTCCCGCAGCCCTGCAAAGGGGACCGAGGGGGCCACGGGGAGCGAGGCGACAACGGGGCGTGAAACAGCCGCAGCTGCAACCAAAGAAGAAATTCGTCTTCCACCTCCCCAAGAAAGAAGCGGCCCCGAGCAGTGCCCCGTGCCCTGCCGAGCTCGCCGCGCCCGGCCCCGGCCTTGCCGAGGGCGAATCAGGCGGGACAGTGCTGTGCGGGTTAAGCGGCACCCGAGACAGAGAACTAAAGCTGCTCCAGCAGGGCGTGCTGCTCTCGGGGCTGTGCAACTGTGAGATAGACAGCTAAAGCTGCTCCAGCAGGGCGTGCTGCTCTCGGGGCTGTGCGGCTGCGAGACAGAGAGCTAAAGCTGCTCCAGCAGGGCGTGCTGCTCTCGGGGCTGTGCAACTGTGAGATAGACAGCTAAAGCTGCTCCAGCAGGGCGTGCTGCTCTCGGGGCTGTGCGGCTGCGAGACAGAGAGCTAAAGCTGCTCCAGCAGGGCGTGCTGCTGTCGGGGCTGTGCGGCTGCCGGGTGCGGCTCCGCAGCAACCCCAGCCCGCCGCAGGTGCGCGACTGTCGCGGCTGCCCCGCGCTCTGCGGGCCTGCGTCCCCCTCCGTGCTGCTGGACGGCTGCAGCGGCTGCCTGCTGGCGCTGGCCGGTGAGCAGCTCCACACCCACCAGCAATACCACTGCGGGGTCTACTTGTAAGTCACCAGCCGGGTCATCATCGAGGCCTGTCCCAAGGTCTCCTTCGCCCCCTACTTGTAGAGTCACCATGGTATCAAGCCAGGATCTCTAGTTGTCTGTGCCAGCAAGAAAACAAAACAGTAACAACTGGAACCTGGTGGGTGACATTGACTGGCTAAACTCATTCCAGAACTTTGAAACTTAACTCCCCAATACGTAATAAATATTCTACTTTAAATTTAGTACTATGATATATTGGCTAGATTCTTGGTTAAAGAATACCAGTCAGAATATTGTTACTGTTCTTGCATAAGTTGCTGCCATAATTTGTAGTATCACTGTGGAATTGCCAATTTCTGAAAGACATGATTGTGAGTTCTAACTTATGGAGGTGGAGCAAAGGCCACAGGTACTAGTACCCACAGTGAGCCTCTGTTAGAGCTGCTGTGCCTTTCACTCGCCCAGGCAGACTAAATTAGCTGCAGTGAGGCTGTCCTGTGCTATGGGCTGTTCCTCCCTCCTCTCCTGGGAGCAGTCTGGCAGGAGGGGTAGGAGAAGGTCAGAGCCACAGAGCTCAGAACAGCAGGGCTGGGCCAGCACTGAAACAAAATGAGGCTAAGAGGGAATGCACAGAGACTCAGGGCTTGTGGGGGTACTGTTAGTGCTCCCCCTGATCCGTCAAATAGGGCAGCACTGCAGACTCGGGGTTTGAGGGTACTTATCTGCAGTAACTTTATGAGAGCAAACATAGTGGATGGTCTCATCTCATCAGATAAATATTAGATTCTGCAGTTTGTAAGATGTTTCTGTGCTGTAGATGTGGATATGTTTGAGGTGAGCACCTGAATCGCTGGTGTTTGCACTAGCTCTGGGTCCCATCTGGGTGCTGTCTGGTGGAAGCTCTCTGTCTCATCAGCGGGTCCCAGGGGAGACACCTCAGCTGCAGATGCAGCTTGTGGCAAACAGAGCATTGGATATTTATTAGGACATATTTTCTGCATCTCCATTACCCATTGGGGATCACCCATTTCAGGTGATTCCTTTTATGTGCCTAGAAGGAAAAGATCAAATACCAAATTTTCTAACAGTTTGTATCTGCCTGGCGCAGCAGACTGGGATGCAAAAGTCTAAAGGAAAAGATGTTTTGATAAACATCTAATGCTCTCCTGATATATTAATTACTTCAAAATTAAGAAAGGCTTTGCTCCTGAACAATTTTGACAACAAAGACAAATGTAAATGATGATGTGTTTCAGGGAATTTTTTTCTATGTTTAATTGCTTTTCTTTTTTATATCATACAGTATTTGATTATGTAAAATATTTTTCTTGTTAAATTGATTATTGTTATTATTGCTTATGTTTATTAGGATGTATTTGTTATTAGATATTTGTTCTATGTTAGACATTTATTATTATTGTAAGAAATTGATCAGTTATTAAGTTTCTGTTGTTAGTGAAATTTAGAATAGAGACTTGACAAGGTAGTAGAGGCATTGTCAAGCCTCTAAAGGGGGATATGATGCCTTAAGATCGCAAGTTTTCTGTTCTGCTTGGTATGTCTTTCCGTTGTGCTTAGGGTGATAAAGTCGAAAATAGTCCATACCAGCTATGGACTCAAGGACAGTTCTTCAGACTCCAGACCAAAAGTAATAAACAATGTGAGAAGAGGAGGGCAGGCCAGCCAGGATTGAAGGAGGAGGAGGACACCTTACAATTTGAGACTATTAAATGGGATGGTGGACTGCTATATGTAAATTGGCTTGGAAGTCTATAAAAAGGTAAATCAGTGACCAAGCCCTCTTTTACTTCCATCTTGGAGCCACTCAGGCAGGGCAGGGCCCGCTGTGGCACTGTACTGCCAGGTGTGGCCTTTGCAGGCCTTTGAATAATACCCATTTTATTTCCCCTAAGGTTGTGTGATCTCTGTTCCAGCTCTAAAGGAAACAAGTCCAGAAAAAGAATGCCACTGAGTGTTAAAACCAATCTGCTTGCTGCATTTTAATTGGGAGGAGAGTCTTAGGTCTTAGGCTTCAGAAATCTTGCATTATGAATATGGTGCTTGCATTCTAATTTTAAAAAGAAATATGAGAAATAAGTATTGAGTAAGGAACTTTGTGCATCAGGGGTATAGTCACCATATGACAGATGAAGCCACTAAGCCTTGGGAGATTTTTGTCTTATTGTTCTAAACTTAGATCTAGTCATTCACTTGGGAGGGGCAGGGAGAAGTTAGGATTTTTCATAGAATACTATGTCTGCATATGGATTTATGGAGGCATAACTCAAGCAATGCAAAAGTGTTTATTTCAGCCTGCCTCTCTCTCTTCTTATTTGTTTCCTTGATTCATTTGTTCTCTGCTCTCTCTTACTGAACACATGGATCTAGACCTCCCTGATTCTCCTTCTCTGGAAGATACCAGCACGGGTTATACCAGTGCATGGGTTTTTTACAGCAAGCTTGGTGCACAATTTGTTTTAGGTTGGCAAATGGTGACACCAGGAATGCAGAATACATTTAATTTTTGAATGTATAAATAATTTCCTTCTGAATTCCCTTAAGTGACACAATTCAGTCCAGAGTCAAGTTTTACATCCAAGCTGATACAGAATCATAATAATTCAGTCATATAATGGCTCAAACAGCCTGTTAGTGCACAATTAAATCTGTGATGCTAAAATCCATTATCACCCTTGAAAGCTACTCTGGACACTTGGCACTTAAATTGATCTATTGATCCATTAATGCCCACCTTTTGCTAACCTATTGGTTAGATAGTCTCCTTTAATTTTCCCCTTTACTGAAGCTATTCCACTGACCTACATGGAATTATGGTCCAACATGCATGCCTTTTCCAAAACTGCATTTTGGGAAGTTTGTGCTGGTTTTCGTGTGTGACAAGTAAGGAAATTTCTGTTAACTTTGATAACTATCCAGAAAAGGAAAAGAAACCCAGAATCCCCACAGGTGATGTACTGTTTCTGTCTGATTTATATTTCACATGAACTAACATTTGTTACCTATGGCTGCAGGGAAACAAATAAACCAAACCAAGAAATTAATAAAACGTCACAACTGAAAGGGTGTAAGGGGTGAAAATGGTGAAAAGTATTTGGGTAAAAATGGTACTTGGAGTTGAATTAGATGTAACAGGACTAGTCTTGTTCTGTTCTGAGAGTGAGGAATAATAGATGAGATGAAGAGTAACCTGAGTGCTCTGGGAGTCAAGAAGAAATAATGTTTGTTATTTTTCTTAACAACATCTTTTGATTCTAACTTTTTCTCTGAAAATTGGCAATACAGCAGAAGATATATCAGCAGTAACAGCAAACATGTGCCACATTCAGTTTAACCATTTCCCATGCACTCAAAGATCCATGCTGTTGAATAAGGATAAAGGAGGGCAAAAATGTGATTTGAAACACTTTCCTTCTAAAGCAAGTAGTTAAATAAAATATCTTAAAAAATAAAATACTGCTTCAGCAGATTGTTCTTAAAATCACATTGTTTGCTAAGTGTATTTATTCCAAGAGCTAGTAACTGTATGCCTAGAAAGCTAATAGTGTTTTCCTTGGAAACACCAGGGAAGATAAAAACACTAGGTGGTTCTTTTGCTTGGAAAAAAAAAAAAAATTCAACTTTAGCAAATTGTCTGCTGATATTGAGGATTCTAAAACAGCACATACTTCCCATACCTTGTCCAGCACCTGCCTTGAAATCCCATCTCAATACATTTCATTATCCTGTAAGTCAAATAAGAAAAGCTGAAGACATAGACAAGGCTTAACAGTAATGCATGTGGAGAGGAGTTATTTTTCTATTTTTAATTGAAAATTGGACAGGCTTTGAAAGTAAGCAATCCATGTATTGCTTTGAAGCTAACTAGAAGATCAGTCCATTTTGTAGTGAAATGTTCTGGTGCTGTTTCTTCCCAGATTTGGTAGGGTCCCTGCTGGCTGTCTGCTTTTCTTCTCCCATTTGTTTTCTGTGCTTGTTTGGTATCACTGCTGAACGTTGCCAATAAGGAAACTGTGTGTGCAAGAGTTGAGGAATCAGCTTTTGAAACTGTAAAATTGATCTGTAGGCTTTTTCCTCTAGGATTTGTAAAATTTGTCATCATCAAAGTTAGATTCTTCAGAAAATAGCAAGATTGTCCTCTTTCCAGGGAGCATCTGTATTTTAACAGAGGTGCTTGATCATCTTGCTGTAAAGGAGCAAGATGCAGATAAGTCAGAGAGAAGTCATTTAAGCTGGTAATACATGGTTGTTTAGTGGAAATAAAATACTAAGGTTTGCCTTGTA
>NW_027635757.1:26039-60964 GCF_903797595.1 Erithacus rubecula | reverse complement strand
CCCGAGTGCGCAGTGACCGCTGGCACGGCTGCATTGGACAGCGTGACCTGCTGGGGACACTGAGAGCTGCCCTGGGACACTGCCCTGGGGATGGCACAGGCACCAAACACTGCACTGTGGGAGATAAGACAGAGTACTGTGGATTTAATTAACATAAGCAGCTTGATAACCAAGATGCCTTGGCAAGGGCAAACAGAGCTTTGAAGGCTCCATGAAGATTGGCATCAAGACTGGGGACAGGAAAGAAGAATGAATCAAATAGTTATGTTGGAAAATGTGTAAACTTGTCTGTGTGATGTTTAACACAAACAATGTGGTAAAAAATTACCAGCTTTCCTAAAAATTGTATATAAGCACATGTAGCTGAGAGTAAATTTGGATTCTGATCAGCAGTCAGTAGATCCCCTCTCTCTCCAGTCATTGATTCTCCAGTGCTGAGCGCTGCCGTGCCAGACACGCTGGATCTCCAGGAGGAGCTGGAGCCCAAGGCACAAAGTGGCTCTATTGCATTGCCAATGCATTTTTTCTCCATTCCTTTGGCAGCATAGTGCATGCCTCAGTTTGCTTTCATCTGGAGGGACGTGCAGCACACCTGGAACCGACTTGCCCCAGGGGTGGAAACAAAGCCCCACCATCTGCCACGGGCTGATCCAGGCTGCACTGGAAAGGGTAAAGCTCCAAAACACCTGCAATACATCAATAACATCATTGTGTGGAAGAACACAGCAATAAAAGTATTTGAGAAAGGAGAGAGGATCATACAGATTCTGCTGAAAGAAGGTTTGCCCATCCAGAAGAGCAAAGTCAAGGGAGTGCCTGAGAGATCCAGTTCCTGGGATAACTGGCAAGATGGACAGAGCCAGATCCCCCTGAAATGATCAATGAGATCATCACAGGGTCTCCACCAACCAGCAAGAAGGAAACACAAGCTTTCCTAGGGCCATAGGTTTGTAGAGAATGCATTCCTGAGTGCAGCAGCTGCATTGTGAGCCCTCTCCACCTGGTCACCCTAAGAAGAACAATTCCAGCTGTGGCCCTGAACAGCAACAAACTTCACCCAGACCAGAGACACTGGCCAAAGCTGTACCTTTGTACTGAATCATATATAGTAACCAATGCTTGTGGAGTTAGCTAGAAAGGTGAAAAAAGGCCAGCTAGCAACATGAAGGAAAACCAATTGAGGCTGCTGATGAGTGCAAAAACATTGCCACTCAGCAAACTCTCTTAAAAGTCCATCAGTAGAGCCATCCCTAAAAGTCAGGCCAATAAAGAACACTAAAACAAGGAGCAAGTAGATCAAGCTGCAAAAATAGAGATGTCACAAATAAATTTAAATAAGGGAGAGTCGTTCCTAGCTCAATAGGCTCACACTGCCTCAAGCCATAAAGGCAAAAATGCCACCTATAAGTAGGAACAAGATTGAAAAGCTGATTTAACTATAAATTGCATTTTTCAAGTTATCCATAACAGTAAGACGTGCTAAAATCAAGCAAGCCAAGCTCAAAAGGGCTCTCTAATATGGGGGGAAGTATTTCATATATAAATATAAAGAAGCCGAGCAAATGAACTACATCACACTGCCTCAAACCCCCCAAGGAAAGTGCTACGTGACCACAACTGTAGAAGCCACCACTAGATCATTAGAAACCCACCCTGTACCTCACACTACTACTCAAAACACCGTCTGAAGCCCAAAATAGCAAGTCCTATAAAGACCCATTTCAAGAACAGCCTTAGAAACACCTCAGCCAAAAACCAGGATATTGAATAAATAGATCATATCCCTTATCACACACCAGCTGCCAGGAAAGTTGAACTGTACAACAGACTACTTAAAATTACCCTAAAGGCACTTGGCAGGGAAACATCCAAAAATTGAGAAACGAACTTAACAAAAGCCACCTAAATAGTCAACACCTGAGAGTCCATCACTCAAGCAAGTCCTGCCCAGTCTGAAGCCTTGCACACAGTGGATGGGGGAAAAAGTCCCTGTAGTACACATAAAATGCATTTTAAGATTGTTTAGATTAGGCCCACCTCAAGCAAAGGCAAACCCATCCATACAATTGTTTTTGCTCAAAAACCTAGTTAGACTTAGTAGGTAATGCAGAAAGATAAAGAAACCCATTGAGTACCACAGAAAAACCTAATCTTAAGTAAGAACTGTGTGTAAAGTTTCACTGTGGATGAAAATATACAGAAGAGTTTAAAGAAAGTTAATTATATAATTAATTAATGTTAATTAAGTTATGGTGCAGATGGTAATAGAATAAGGAGTAGATCATGTCTTAAGATGCAATGCAAGATGCAAGCAGAAGTATATATTTATATATTCTATCAGCATCTGCTGAAACCAGGTGGAGCAGGGCTCCTTATCTCTTCTATGACCCATCCCTCAGAACTCCTCCCCACAAGGAGTTATACGTTATGGGAGATGCCACAGGCAAGGAGAAAAGCCAAGGATTTCTTTCTGAAATTTGAAACATCAGAGCAGCTTTTTTCACTAAATTCCCAGAAGAAGACCAGGCTCTTCATCATCACCACTAGATGTAAAAAAAGTAACCACACCCTTCTCCAAAATCATTGCTTCAACAAAACCACATCTGTCTCTCCAAGAAAACTACAGGTACCATTATTCAGACTGTAACCAACACCCTGAGCAACAGGGTTACAGGCTGCATTCTGACCTTGCCAGTGTTTTGGTCTTTATATTACTATACTTTTATTTTAAATTTCCCTGTGAAAATCTGCTATTCTAAATCCCTTATCTTTGCCAGAGAGCTCCTCAATTTCCAAGTCATATTGATTTAGAGGGAGGGAGTTTACATTTTCCGTTTCAAGAGAAGCTCCAGAGCTCCTCAGCAGACACCTGTCTGTCAAACCAAGACAGTGCCCTGCTGCAGCTCCATCCCCATGGCAGGATCCGCGCTGGATGATCCCCAGGGACCCCCCGGTGGGCAGAGCCCCCCTGAGCCCTGGTGCTGCTGATCCGTGTTGGGAAGACACCTGGCTGGGGGCTGCACACCCTCCCCGTGGCCTGGATTTTCTCTGCATTTCTCTTTGTCCTTCCCAAACACCCAAAACCAGGGAAAAAAATAGAGATGTTAAATAACGACCTGCCTGGGGACACGGGAGGATCTTCCAGGGGATGCGGGGGACGCTCGGTTCCAGGGATTTGAGGGGTCCTGGGAGGGACCTGGGGGTTGCTCAGGGCGTTGGGCACCCCAGTTCCAGCGGCTCTGGCTGCGCTGGGAGAGGAGGAGGAGCGGGAGGAAGAGGAGGGACACAGGAGGATCGGCAGGAAGAGGAGGAGCGATTTTGGAACCACGCGCTTTTGCCGCACGCCCGCACAGACCGCAGCGTCCAACGGGAGCGGCAGAATCGCCCCCCCAAGAACCCGCAGGTGAGCGGGGAGAGGGAGTTCGCCCCAAATCCATCAGGGGGGCTCCGGGAAGGTTTTACTTTGCGGTTCATGGGATGTTTGGATCTTGCAGGAGCCCAAAGCCGAGCCCCGGAGCGGGGAGAGCTCAGAGGGGCGATCCCGGAGCCGGGGGACCCCCGGCAGCCTGGAGGGGTGCGGGAGGTTGGTGCTGAGCGGGCTCCGGGCCCCCGAGGCTGAAAGGGGCGCTGACTGCTCCAGCTGCCCTTGGGCAGCGCCACCATCAAACCCAACGCGCTCAGCCCTTGTTTACCCGCCCAAAACCAGGATTTCCCAAGGCCTCGGCTGCATTGAGGAGGAGGAGGCCATAAGGATGAGGAGGATGGCCCGGGAGCCGCAGACAGGTGAGGAGGAAGTCAGTGCCCCTTTCCCCCTGTGTCCTGCTCCATCTCCCAGCCCAGCACGGCCCCGGCTGCAGCACAGCCCAGGGGGGATCTCCTTGTCCTTCTCTCTGGCACGGAGGCAAATCCCATCCTTCCTCCCCCAGACAAGGAGCTGAGCACGGACAGCAGGGAGGACAAATCCCCGCGGCACAGCCTTGGGCAAGAGGCCGTTTGCAGCAGCTCCACGGCTCAGGAATGGAACGGGGAGGAAAAGCCCCGCAGATCCCGCAGCAGGAGGGGCTGCAAACGCACAGCCCGGGGATCCCAGCAGGAAAGAGCCAGCCCGGGCCGGGGAGGCGGCCGGAGCTCAGAGCTGGGGCAGCGTGAGCAGCTTCACCATGGGGAGAAGCCCCACAAGTGCTCAGAATGTGGGAAGGGCTTCAGGTGGAGATGCCTCCTGCTCCAACACCGGAGAATCCACACAGGGGAACGGCCCTACGAGTGTGGAGAGTGTGGGAAGAGATTCAGGTGCTGCTCACACCTGACTGTGCACCAGAGGATCCACACCAGGGAGACGCCCTACGAGTGTGGGGAGTGTGGGAAGAGATTCAGCCACAGCTCAAGCCTGAATCTCCACCAGAGGATCCACACTGGGGAAAGGCCCTTCGAGTGTGATAAATGCAGGAAGAGGTTTCAGCGAAGGTCCAGTCTCCTCCGGCACTATCGCACTCACTGGGATGAGAGGCCCTTCTGCTGCTGCGACTGTGGGAAGGGATTCAAGCTCAACTCCACTCTCGTCAGGCACCGGCGCATCCACACTGGGGAGAGACCCTACAAGTGTCCCGAATGTGGGAAGAGCTTCTCCAGGAGCTCTCACTTGACCGAACACCAACAGAGTCTCCACTAAGAGAAGCCCTGCGAGTGTCCTGAGTGCGGGAAGAGCTTTGTGCGCTGCTCCAGCTCCATCCCCATGGCAGGATCCGCGCTGGATGATCCCCAGGGACCCCGGTGGGCAGAGTCCCCCCTGAGCCCTGGTGCTGCTGATCCATGTTGGGAAGACACCTGGCTGGGGGCTCCACATCCTCCTGGCTCCTCGTCGTCTGGATTTTCTTTGCATTTCTCTTTGTCCTTCCCAACCACTCAAATCCAGAGTAAAAATAAAAATGTTGAACAAAGACATGGTTGGGGACTTGGGGGGATCTTCCAGGAATGTGGAGGATGCTGTGTTCAAGGCACAGGTAGCTGGTCCCTATTTCAGAATGGGGCAGAGCAGATGTTTTTGGGACAGGAGCTCTCTGGGACTGTCAGGGACCTGCAGCTTGCAAGGTGCTCTGCTCTCCCTCAGCTCCTGTCTGAGAGATGCCAATCCCATCTCGGCACCTCCGGGCAGTGGGGCCCTGCAAGTGGCACTGCCTGTTCATGGGCAGACAACTGATGTCTGCCTGCAAAGGGGCACAGGTTTAGTCCTTGCACACTGCATAATATGCAAGCACATCTTTATTATCTGGGTCATTGGAGTATGTCCAATGTTCAGGCTAAGTTTGGGAGGAAACTCCAAAAGGGATCCTTCTAGAAAGCAGATTCAAGTTCCTCCTCCTACTGCTTTAGGAAAGGATTTCCTTGGAGAAAAGTGAAAAAAACCCTGTTTATTTAATGCAGTGAAGTATTAACAAGCATAAAAAGTGAATAATATAAAACAATAAAACCTCTTGCTGTTCTGAAGAGATGGCAAATTCAGAAAGTCCTTTTTGTGGGTGATAGCTCAGCTCACTCAGTCTCTTCATCAGCCCCTCTGGTGCTGGAATGCAGCAGTCCCAGGCCCCAGTGGGTCACAGGTGTGAGCTCCCGCTGTTCTTCTGGGTTTTCAGTCCAGAGCAGGTTCGAGCAGTTCCAAGAAAAAGAAAAACCACAGTCCAGGGAATTTCAATGCCTCAGCTAGCTAAAAAAATACTGGCTAAAACAAAGGAGAGCTCTCTCTCACTGCCTGTCCATGCTGCAGACAGCACAGTGAGGAGAAGGAAAGCTGAAGCTCTTATCTATATATTTTGAAAACAACTGCCTCAGACATTCCACCGCTTCTTCTTTGCCCCCCACTTCACTCTCAAATCTTAAAGGTGGAAAACTTCTTTCTGGGCTAAGCAGATGGATGAGGATAAAATTCAGCATCATAAAGTCACCCCAGGACAAGATGTAAGCTGAGTTAAATGGTGTTAAGTGTTCTTTTCCTAAGTTAAGTTTAATATAAGTTAAAAGCTGAGTTAAATACTCTTAAGTGTTATTCCTCTGTTAAATTGTTATAGGTTAAAAATTAGGTTAAATACTGTTAAGTGTTGTTCTTTTCCTAAATTGTGAAGATTAAGGTATAAGTAAAGGTTAAGGTATAAGTTAAGTCCTGTTAAGTTTGAGCTCTGTTGGGCTTTTAGGCCTATTTCTTTTTTCCTTGCCCTCACCGTCCTTTTGTCACACCCACCTGAGCACACACACACGGACAGTTCTGGGTTAATTTCTGGTTTGATTGACTGGATTTTGTTTGGTTTTGTTGTTGCTTTGTTTCCATGTGCCTGAAGTGTCCAGTCAGGAATAGGGTGACTTTTGCCAAGGAACTTTGTCGTGCTACAGCTTAATATTGAATCTGGCTTTTGCTGAGCCTGTGCTGGGGATTTTTTAAATGCTCTCAGCCCCTGGCTCATAACAGGGTGAACGAGCCCTGGCCCAGGCTCTGGCCCTGGGACACGGGGACGCTGCCGGGGGGTCCCTGTCCCCCTGTGCCACCCCCAGGGGCCGACCCCTGTCCCCGTGTCAGACTCTGGGGTCGATCTCATGGAACATCCTCTGGGGGAGGCTGCGGCACTGGGGGCGGGGGGACCTGGGGGGACAGGGGACCCCCCTGTGCACGAGCAGCGTTGGACTGTGAGGGGGGAACGGGGCAGAGTGACCTCCCCAGTGACCTCACACAGCCCTGGGATGCCACTCTGCACCCTATGATGTCACACGGCCCTGTGATATCACACAATCCTTGTGATGTCACACAGCCCCCAGTGGTGTCACACGGCCACATGTGCTGTCACACAGCCCTGTGATGTCATACAGCACCCTGTGATGTCCCACAGCCTCTGTGATCTGTGAAGTCACAGTCATTGCTGTGATGTCACACAATCTGCCCTGGGATGTCACACGGCCATTCTGTGATGTCACAGCCTGCTCCAGGATGTCAAAGACCCTCTCTGATGTCACATAGCCACCCTGTGATGGCAGAACACGCTCTCTGATGCCACAGCCTTCTCTGGGACATCACACAGCTGCTCTGTAATGTCACAGCCTGCTGTCTGATATCACAGAGCCACCCTCTTTGATGGCACAGTCTCTTCTGTGACCTCACTGCCCTCTCTATGGTGTCACACAACCCTCCAGTGCTGTCACAGCCCACTCAGCAATATCACAGCCTGTTCTGTGATGTTACAGTCCAATCTGTGACCTCACACAACCCACCCTGTGCTGTCACACAGCCCCTTTCTGACATCACAGCTGCTCTCTGGCTCCATGACACAGCCACAGAGGTGCTGCTGTGCCACAGCCCCCTCTGGGACATGACACAGCCCCTGCCAGTGCTGAGCACTGTGAGCTCTGCCTGTGCCCTGCTTGTGTCCCTGCCATGCCCTGGCAGTGCCCCAGCCCTGCTGGGCTGTCACAGGAGCTGCTCCTGGGCAGAGCTGTCTCTCTGCAGCGCTGCCCTTGCCAGGAGCTGCCTCTGTGCTGGAGCCTGGCCCAGCTCAGCAGCACAGGCACAGCAAAAGGACTTGAATCACCCTCTCAGGGCTTTGGTGCTGTTTGCATCAGACTCAGTCCCTGAGAGAGTGTGCTCAAAAAACTTCTCAAGAGCTCCAAGTGAGATTGAAGCACTGAAGTTTGTCATATTTAACTAGATCCCAGTGAGGACTGAGAAAGTGTCCCCAGGTCCCAGTTAGAGCAGAACACTGGAGCCACTGATGGCAGGTGGGGACAAAGCAGGGAAAGGTGTCTCTGGTGCTGAGCACAGCTGGGTGTGTTTGAGGAATGCAAAGGGCCAAGGCCTGAGCCCCAGCCCCTGGCAAGACAGATCCTGTCCCTACCTCATTGCTCAGGGCTCTTCCCAGGGCACTGGGCTCTGGGGATGTGCAATGCCAAGGGTAGGACCTGTGGGGTGGCCCTTGCCAGGCTGCTGAGCAGGGACAAGGAGGCAATGAGGCCCCAGCACAGCCAGGCTCACTTGTCCCCTGCTGGCCTCAGGCCCAGGGCCAGCAGCCATGGCCCAAGTGCTGCAGCAGTTGGCTCTGGCAGGGCCTTTCAGCTGCTGCCCATCCCTGTGCCCTCTGCAGCCCAGGCTGTCCTACAGTGTCCATGCCCTGCCCTCTGTCCCTGCATGCTGTCATCATCCCCCAGCTGCCCCACCTCACTGGCCCTTCCTTTGCTGACAGCTCTGCGTCCTGCCTGCCTCTGCCTGGCCACACAAAGCCTTGGGCTACTCCAGACTCCTTCTGAGGAACGTGTTGCACCCTAGACCTGTCCTGGAAGAAAAATTCCTTTCTCCTTTTTTCCAGTGCTGACCTCTCCAGCTGCCACTGGCGTTAATTCTTTCTTACTCCAGCTGCTGTCTACTGTGCTAAAAAGATCCACCATCTCTGAAACTGCCATCCACGCACTCCCACGGCACTCCTCTGCTGTCCTCAGTCTCCACTCCAGTAAGCATATAGCTTTTTTCTTCCTATACAGTGGTCATGTGCTTGCGGACTGCAAACCTCATCTTTGGAGATCTCTGGGCCCTCTCTAATGTGTTGGCAAAAACATTTTGTTCATAGTCCACGGAAATCAGCAGAAAAACAAAAGCAGCCAGACCTCTCTGTTCTGGCTTCTTTTGCTTGAGAGGAATCCTTGCCTAGATAGAATTTGGGAGGCCAAATCACAGTTTTGGCCATGGCCCCTGAACCAGAAGGCTGGTTCCTTTTAATAGGTAGGAGGGAATGTACCCGAGTGTCTCAGGGGCCGATGAGTTGTGACCACCAGAGGCTGTCCTGGCAGCTTGTGTCTGGGAGAAACCCTTGAATATAAGAAATATTTTAGGGTCAGTACCAATTTCAGCCAGGGGTTCCTGGAAAGAGGGAAGGTTCTTTTCCATTGGAAGGAAAGCATGGAGCCTCAGTTCTACAGGAGTAAATGAGAGGCAACCTTCCACATGCCAAAGTCAGCTGGGTTTGTCAGGTAGTCCCTGGGAGGCCAAACCCACCAGATTAGTTCCATGTCTCCCTGGTTCCATGAGGCCCTGCAGGGTCACAATGGCCCTTTGGTTCCGTGGGACCCCACAGTGTCACAGTGGTCTCCATGATTCCATGGGACCTTGAAATGCCACAATGGTCTCCATGGATCCATGGTGCCCTGCGGGATCACAACGGCCCTTTGGCTGCACGAGGCCCTGTAATGCAGCAATGGCCTCTTGGTTCCACACAGCCCTGCTGCTGCACACCAGCCCCTTGGGACCATGCAGCCCAGCAGGGCCACAGTGATGTCCTTCGTGCCACGGGGTCCCCAGTGTTTCAGGGGCACATGAGAAGAGACCATTGATATGCCAAGGGCAGTTGGATCAGTCAGACAAGCCATCCAGACCTGTTACCTGTTCCTTTGTTTCCATGTGTCCCTGTAGTATCACAATGGCAGTGTGGATCCTTGGTTCCTTGAGGCCCAGATGTGTCACATTGGCCTCTTGTTTCCATGGGGTTCCATAGTGTCACACTGGTCCCTTGCTCCCATGGGACCTTGCAGTGTCACAATGGCCCCTTGGATCAATGAGGCTTGTAGTGTCACAATAGTCTCCATGATTCCATAAGGAATCCTTGCAGTGTCACAACAGATCATTGGATCCATTGAGTCCCACAGTGTCACAACAGCCCTTTGATTTCACTGAGCCTCTCGGTGACACTGTGGTCCCCTTGGCTCCACAAGGCTCTGAAGTCCACGATGGCCCTTTGATTTCACAAGGCCTCAAAGTATAAAAATTACCTCCATGATTTCATGTAAGAATGCACCTTTGATTCCATGGGGCCCCTTAGTGGCACAATGGTATCCTTGGTTCCATGGTGTCAGAATGGACCCTTCATCCCAAGGAGATTCACAGTGTTCACTGTAGTGCTCTTGATTCCATGAGGCCCTGCCATGATATAATGCACCTTGTTCCAGTGGGTCCTGAAGTGTCAGTATAGTCTCCATGGTTTCATGAGGCCCTGCAATGTCACTGTTGTCCCCTTGGTTCCACAGGGCCTCACTGTGTAACAATGGACTCTTGCCTCTATGGGGTTCCTCAATTACAATGGTCTCCTTGAATTGGCAGTGTCACAATGCCCCCTTGGCTCCTTGTGGCCACAGTGTAACAATGGCTCAGGGCTCCATGAGGCCACACGGTTTAACAATGGACCCTTGGTTCCACAAGGCCTTTCTTGGTCACAATGGACCCTTGGTTCCATGAGTTTCCCTAGTGTCACCATGGTCTCTCAGGATCTACCTTTTCACAATGGACAATTGGTTCCATGAGACCCTGCTGTGTCACAATAAACCCTTAGTGCCATGAGGTTCTCGCACGTCACAATGGTCTCCCTGCTTCAGCGAGGCTTTGGAGTGTCACAATGGCCTCTTGGTTCCACAAGGCCCTGCAGTGTCACAGTGGCCTCTATGGTTCCATGAGGACCCAGAGTGTCACAATGGACTCCTTGCTTCCATGCAGCCCCACAGTGTCACAGTGGCCCCTTGGCTCTGTGGTGCCATGTTGTACACGGTGTCACTCTGGTCCTCTCAGTTCCACGAGGCCCTGCAGTGTCACAATGGCCCCTTGCTTCCCCAGGGCCCTGCAGTGTCACAATTATCACAGAATCACCCAGGCTGGAAAAGACCTTTGAGAGGATCAAGTCCAACCTGTGACCCAATACCCCCTTGTCACCCAGACCATGGCACACAGTGCCACATCCAGTCTATCCTGAAACACTTCCAGCGATGATGACTAACCCACCTCCCTGGGCAGCCCATTGCAATGCCCAATCACTGTCTTTGTGAAGAATATTTCTTAATGTCCAGCCTAATGCTCCTCTGGTGCAGCCTAAGGCTGTGTCCTCCTGTCCTGTCACTGCTGCCTGGGAGAAGAGCCCAACATCCACCCGGCTGCACCCTCTGGTCAGGGAGTTGTAGAGAGTGATGAGGTCTCCTCTGCACCTCTTCTCCAGGATAAACATTCCCAGGTCCCTCCTCCCCTCCTCACTGGACTTGTGCTCCAGACCTCTCACCAGCCTTGTTGCCCTTCTCTAGACATGCTCAGGCCCCCTATGTCCTTCCTAAATTGAGGTGGTTCAGAACTGGACACAGCCCTTGAGGTGCTGCCCAACAAGTGCTGAGTACAGGGGAAGAATCACTGCCCTGGTCCTGCTGGCCACAATATTTCTGATCCATAGCAGTCCCAGAGGTGGGATGATGGAAATGGTGGGGATGGGTGGGGAGAAAGTGTGATTGATTGCCAGCAATGAAGGGTCTTGATTTTTATATCCATTCAGACTGCATTAGTAGGTGCCGGGGCTCATTATCAATTGTACATTGCTGATATACATCTAGAAACCAAAAAAGACAACAAGATAAAACTGAACTCTCCATGTTGTTTTTCAATATAGCATATTCACTTTGAATGCACTTCTGAAATCTGTCTAATAAGCCACAAAAAATTGAAAACTGAAATTATTCCCAGGGGCATATCTTGACTGCGTGTTTTGAACAAATGTTTATGAGTCCTTGTCACTGAATTCCTGAACTGAAGAGCTCAAGAAAGAAAAGAGTTGTGGAGCAGTAAAATA
Source organism: Erithacus rubecula (assembly GCF_903797595.1). Taxonomy (NCBI): domain Eukaryota; kingdom Metazoa; phylum Chordata; class Aves; order Passeriformes; family Muscicapidae; genus Erithacus; species Erithacus rubecula. Next base: position 49,343 of record NW_027635757.1, on the reverse strand, counting down.
CATCAGCAGCCTCCAAGTGGTTGAGGATCCATCCTCATCAGAGCAGGAATGAACAGAAATGGGCACAGCTTTGTGGCTGCCCCAGCTCTGGGATGAGCCCTGGGCCTGGAGCAGGAGCAGCTCTGGAGAGCACCAAGGCCGGGGCTGTTCTGCTGGCCTGGGCAGATGGGATGGCAGCAGGGGCTGCAGAGCTCTCAGGAGCTCAGGGAGAGGGGAGCAGGGCACACAGGGAGCCTCCTTTTGCCTTGGCCAAGCACCTTGCCCATGGCTGGGGCTGAGTCCTGTCTGAGCTGCAGCTGCTGCTGTGCCCTTGCCAGGGGCTGAGGCCGTGGGGCCCCTGCCCAGAGCCCCCTGCCCTGAGCAGAGCTGTGGGGCCAGAGCCAGCTGGACTGTGCTGGGGAGAGGCCCTTGGTGCTGCACAGAGCTCAGGGCAGCTGGCACAGCTTGCAGGGAGCTGGGCTGGCCTGAGAGAGCCTGCCAGAGACACCAGCAGTGTCCATCTCAGCCTGGCTGAGCGTGCAGGGGCAGGACTCAGCCCAGCCCTTGTGGGGCAGGGCCAGTGCCTGTGGAAAGCATTGGGAACAGGCAAGTGGCTGAGAGAGGAGGCTGCTCTGTGCCCTTGGTGGCATGCACAGAGCAGGGAAGGGGCCCAGGACATTTGTCAGCACCAGCCTCTGTCCCCAGCCCTGGCTGCTGAGCCCAGGTTTGCCCTGGGCTGAGTTTGGCTGTGGCCCAGCTCCATCCTCCTGCGGGGCTCAGGGCCTGTTCCCGGCCATGGCCAGCCCTGCCTGGCCTCTCTGCTGGCCCAGAGCCCGGCAGAGCCCGGGGCAGGGCTTTCAGTGCAGCCCACAGGTGCCACGGGCTGTGCAGGAGCTGGCAGAGGCTGCCCAGCAGGGAGGCCACAGGGCACAGAGCCCCAGGGCTGCTGTGGCACCACAGCACAGGGGCCATTCCCACCCGCAATGCTCCTGTCCTGGGCTGGGCTGCACAGAGGCTGTGCCACCATGGCTAGGCCAGCAAGCTGTCAATGGAGGTCAAGTTGGCCATTTCTACAGTAGAACCTCATGGAGGAGGCCGTTTTGAGTGGCTCCACAGCTCAGGAATCCAACAGGGAGGAGAAGCCACAGAGATCCTGTGCAATGAGGGGGATCATTTAAATTTCATTTCCTTGGACTGCTCCAGACTCCTTCTGGGTGATGTGTTGCACCACAGCCCTGCCCTGGGAAGGAAATTCCTTTGTCTTGCTACCAAGCTTGGGTCTCCTGCTATGTTGACAATTGATCCTTCGTTCTTAGTGATTCCATTGCATCACAGTGGTCTTCTTGGTTCCATCAGACCCAGCTTTGTCATACTTGAACCTTGGTTCCATGAGGTTCCATTGTATCACAATCCTCTCTTGGATTCCATGAGGCCCTGCAGTGTCATAGTGCAGCCTTTGTTCCATGTGTTCCCATTGCGACACAATGGTCTCCAGGGCTCTGTGAGGCTTTGCTGTGAAGCTGTGGACATTTCGTCCCATGAGATTCATGTTGTCCCTGTCCGGAAAATTCACAAACCCAAGGTTTATGTCCAAAAAGGGGACAGAGCAGTTCTTCAACCTTATTTGAATAAAGGAAGAGATTTCACCAGGGCACATGTCTGTAGGGTTTTCTCTCTCGAGGTTTCAGAGGGCTCAGCCTCCTTTTATCCTGAAGTCCCAGCTGCATGTTGCCTTCTTCCTTTCCCCACTGGCTGAGGTACAGGGAAGGTACAACCTTCCCAACCTGCCTGCCCCATATTCCCTCTCAAACCTGGCATTTCCCACAAAGTTCAGAAGTTAAGCCTTGTGCAGACCCTTGTCTGTTTCAGGAGCCAAGCTGTCTGGGCCCCATAAAACATCTGCTGCCAAAACTCAGTAGAAAAGTTATGACAAATTTCTAGGACCTTAGCATTCATCCCTTCACCCATCAAATGATTTGTAAAGACATTAGCACACATCTTTCCTCTCAGATTGACGTTTCCTGTGCTGGTGACAGTCTTTTAAGCCCAGCCTTTGGCCTGACTTCTCTGCTGTTATGGTTTCATGGGCAGAGGTTGTTGTCTCTTCCCCCTTCCATGGGCAGCCTGGTGTTCAGCCATCTCCAGGAAGAGCAGGGCCCCATCCCACATCACTGTGACCTGTCTTTTTTGTCTTTTTGGAAGACAAAAGCCATCACTGGAAATGTGCCTTCCTTCCTCCATTTTCATAGGCATTTGGCCCTGCTAGGAGGGTTTGCTGCTGGTTGCCATAGGAAGAAGTAGACTACTGTGATACGGTGGGGACCCATGGAACCAAGAGTTCATTGTGACACAGTAGAGCCACGTGAAGCCAGGGAACCATTGTGACACTGCGGATGCAAGAACACCATTGTGACACTGGACACTGGGAAGCTCATGGAACCAAGGGTCCACTGGAACACTGTGGGGCCTCATGAAACCTATGAGCCATTGTGACACTGCATGGCCTTGTCAGAGCTAAGGAGACCATGGGGAAACTTTGGGGCCACATGGAACCAAGAATTCCATTTTGACACTGAGGAACCTCGTGGAACCAAGGGTCCACTGTGACACATTAGGACTACAGAGACCATTGTTGAGAGTACAGAGCCCCAAGAAACCTAAAGTCCACTGTGACAAATCAAGGCCTCATGGAACTGAAACACTAATCTTAGAAAATTAGGATTTTAGTTACCTTGCTGAAAACGTTTAAAAGTTAGAAGGGAGTAGTTATCTGAAACTTAAATAATTTATTGTCTGTCATTTCATGTTTGCTCAGCTGTGCTTATAATGGGAAAAGATGAAACTAGCGAGCAGATCCAAAGCAACATAGACAATGCAACCAGAAACTCATTCTTTGGAAAATTGGACTATCCCCAGAAATCATTTGTATTGTCAGTGGTAGAAAAGGTCAAGAGTTTAGGGTGAGGAAGACTCGCCTTACTTCCTCCTTTTAAGACTCCTTCCCACAAAAAATGACCCCAGAGTTAATTTAAGAAGTCAATCACACATGCTTAATAGCTATTCAAGCTAATTATCATAGGAAGCGAGGAATGGGAGAGGCTGTTATTATGAATATGTATTTGTTTGAATCTTTTGCTAATACATAGACTTTGTAATCACCTGTAATTTTGCAGTGCGTATTAGAGGATTACCTCAGGCTGCTGCCCAGCACTGAATAAACATGCACTTTCTACCTTTAAATTGTTAAAGAGTCTTTTGTCCGTCACAGTTGAGTATCGGTATTATACCAATACTCATATTTTGATAATTCAGTTGGCGACTCTGGTGGGTTCCTGTTCTCTCTGGCCGAGGGGCCAGCGGGGTTTGGGAGCCCTGTAGGGCGCCCACCTGGGATCTTCCTAGGAAGAGGGCTCCTTTTGCTCACTGGCACCCCGGGGAGCGGAACTACAACTGCCAGAGATACGAACAAAAAGGTATGCTTAAAAATTATAGATAAGTACCTGCAAGAGAAGCAAACTGGTAAGACGCTGCGAGACATCAAGCACACAGTGAAAAAGCCTAAGTGCATTTGTTTGTAAGTTTGTGTGGAATTTGGTTTGTGCTCCAGGTGGGCCTGGTAACAGCTCCAGGAGCTCTTGCCCGTAGTGGGGGATAGCGGGGGCCGGTCGTGGCCCCGGGAGCAGAGCTCGCGCGGCAGTGGGTCGGCAGAGCTCGGGCAGTGGCAATAACAGCATTGCCAGTATTGCTGTGGTACAGGAGCAGTGGTGGCTTCAGTTTGATTTGTGGTTTAAAGGCGGCGTGGTGGTAATTTCCAGTCTGGGTCACCAAGCTTGTGGGTGGCAGCGTGTGAGGACTCCTTTTGTGGGCTTGATCATAGTTTGCGTGTGCCAAATGTATGTGTGTGTTTGAGTGTGCAGCTTGTTGTTGTGAACTTTCTGTGTTTGAATTGTGAGTCAGTGATGCGTCATATGTGTTTTGGTTTGTGTGCTTTTGGGAGTGTGTTGGCAAAAGTTTTGCATTTGTAAGTTGTGAAAAAAATTGTGGTTTACACCTGAGTAGTAGAAAGGATATCTATGCCCAGGAGGGCAGAGGAATTTGGAGCACTGGCATTATGCTTGAATTGTGTGAACTAGGTTCTGTGTGTGTATTTTAACTGTGTGTATGCAGAAGAATTGTGGATTTGTAAAAAAATATAGTTAGTGGTTTGTGAAGCTTTACAAATTTAGTATGAAAGATGTTGTTTTGACTAAGCAAGGTTAGTTTCTAAGTGCAGAGGGGTGAGGCAGCGACGAGAGCCCAGAGCTGCTTTCTTCCCCCACCGCAGAGAAATAGTGTTCTGGCCAAAGTTTGATAGATTTTTGGCAGAGCATTGGGAATTTTAACCCTAGGTATAACGAGACAGGTTTGATACCTAGGATTAGTAACTAAAGGGGGAAAGAATAAATTTGTTGCTTTGTGAGTGAACTGCTTAAAAGTGTTTGGTTGCAATATGTCTGCCCCTTACAGTTATTTTAAGTTGTTTGGTTTATTGGTTTTCACTGTTAAAGTTTTGTAAGTGAATTGTTTAAGAGTGTTTGGTTGTAATATGTGTGTCTCTTTGAGTTATTTTAAGTGATTTGGTTCATTGGTTTTCACTGTTAACTCTTTATTTTGTTGATTGCTTTTATCCCTTCCCTTTTCCTTTGCTGATAAAATTATATGCCAGGAATAGAAGGTTCAGGGAGGGGGATCCCAGGACAAAGGATCTTCCCTGTCCGAGAGAGGTCTGTGACTGTAACCCCTAAGTTGCGTTTCATTATGTAGTTTGTCGAGAACTGTGGGTCAGACAGGTGTATAAGTGGAAGGTCTTCATACCAAGTTACTGCTAGGTGAAGCTCCAGAGCTGGGATAAGGTTAAAAGGCATTGAGAGAAAAAGAATTTTCAATATGGGGGAAAGTGAAAGCAAAGAGGTTGCTAAAGGTAGTGCTTTGGGATGTGTTGTGGCATATTGGAAAGAGCTGGTGAATCATAAGGATATAGAAACTAAAAGAGAGCTTATTAAGTTGTGCACACAGTGGTGGCTGCTTTATAAACTTGAGGAGGGGGCGAAGTGGCCCCCATCAGGGATGTTGCACTATAACACTTTGGTACAGCTGATGCTTTTCCTTAGGCATGAGCAGAAATAGCATGAAGTTCCTTATGCTGTCATGTTTTTCACCATTAGGAATCACCCTGAATGGGAAAGGGCTTGTGGAATTAGACCACCCTCTGCCTTTTAGTGTTGGTTCTTGAAAAAAATAATAGAGCTAATAAGAAAAAAACTCAAGAGGTGTTGCAGCACATGCTCAATAAATCAAAGGTGTACACATCCTGACAAGGTATATTGTATGGAAACTCAGGAAGAGGAGACAGAGGAATTGCTCAGATCACCCCCTAAAAGACAAGGAAGGGGGAGGGTGGTAGGGGAAGCAGATTTGAAATTGCCATCAAGTTCAGGTTTTACCTCTGCTTCATCCCCTGCTTCATCCTCATTTGAGAGAACAGTAATTAATATGGAAGTCCCCTCCCAATTCCCATGTCACAAGAGCCAACCCAACAGTATCCACCCTATTTTATGTTATGCTATTTTATGTTTATGCTATTAAACAGAATTCCTCTCAAACTCCTTCTTAATTTCTAGACCAGTTGTGAGGAGCAAGGCGTCAACACACCACTCTGGATCCTGAATCTGATAAGAGAATATAACATTTGGTAAATTTGTTTTTAGGGCAATATACAAGAGACATCAAGTGAAAGCTCCAGAAGATGCGGGGCCCAGCAAGTTGGAACTTGGAGACTTTGCTAGATGAGGCCTGGAGAGTTTTCAGGAATTGAGAAGAGGGGTGTAAACCAGAGACAAAGAAACTAGTAGCAATAATACAGGAAAATGTAAAAGCGCTACTGGCTACTAAAAAAGCATATTTTTGTAAACCATAAAAGTATAAGTGGGGAAAACAGTGGGGAATTCATCGATTTTTGTGTATGCCTAAAGCTCCATCTGCACTTTTAGGCAGGGATCTCCTAGAACAGCTGGAAGAAAAAATAATATTGAAAAATGGGAAAATTAGTTTGGAGATAAAAGATCAACAATATGTGGAATTGTTAATTTGAAAATGAAGAAGAAATTATTAAAAAGAATAAAAGATCTGGTGCTCCCTGGAGGGTGGACCTCTAATATACCAGGGAGAGCAAAGAATGCTCTACCAGTACAAATCTGGCTTAAAGAAGGAGAACAATCAGTAAGGGTCAAACAATATCCCTTGAAAAGGGAAGATAGAGAAGGAATTAACCCAATCATAGAAAACTTCTTGCAAAGACTAATAAAAAAGTGACAATCTGATTTTAATACTCCTATTTTGCCTCTGAAAAAGCCTGATGGACCATACAGGTTAGAACAAGATTTAAGAGCTGTTAATAAGATAACTGAAGACTTATACTCAGAGGTTGCTAACCCCTACACTTTGTTAACTTTTGAACACCTGAACTAACCTGGTTTACTGTTTTAGATTTGAAGGATGCTTTCTTTTGCCTCCCTCTCCAAGAAGCCAGCCAGAAAATTTTTGCATTTGAATGGGAAAATCCAAAAACTGGATGTAAAACTGAACTCACATGGTGTGTACTACCCTAGGGGTTCAAGAACTCTCCTACGATATATGGAGAACAGCTGGCAAAGGATTTGGAGTTTTGGGAACCCCCACCAGGAGAAGGACAACTGCTTCAGTACGTGGATGATCTCTTAATAGCCACCCGGACCCAGGAGGCGTGTGTGCATTGGACAGTGAGCCTCCTAAACTTTTTGGGCCTGCAGGGGTACCAGGTATCCCAAAAGAAAGCCCAGATGGTGAAACAAACAGTGATTTACCTGGGCTATGAAGTAAGTGCTGGACAAAGGACCTTGGGGAAAGACCACAAGGAAGCAATATGCCAAACCTCAAAACCCCAGATAGTGAAAGAACTGAGAACCTTTCCAGGCATGACGGGGTGGTGCAGACTGTGGATTTATAACTGTGGATTGTTTGTTAAACCCCTGTATGCCCTAATCACAGAAAGGAGCAGGGATCTTCAGTGGACAACAGAAGCAACATGAGCCTTCAACCAACTGAAGAAGGCTCTTATGTCAGCTCCAGACCTGGGACTTCCAGATGTGAGTAAACCATTCTTTCTGTTTTCTCACAAAGAACAAGGGATTGCTCTGGGAGTACTAGCACAGAACCTGGGGCTGTACCAGAGGGCAGTCGCCTCCCTCTCCAAACAGCTGGACACAGCAGCCAAGGGGTGGCCAGGGTGCCTCAGAGCTGCTGCAGCAGTAGCAGTGAACATCCAAGAGACACTCAAATTCACCCTGGGCCAGAAGATGACCGTGCTAGTATCCCACACAGTGTCTGCAGTCCTGGAGGCAAAAGGGGGACATTGGCTTTCCCCACAAAGATTTCTAAAGTACCAGGCCATACTGGTAGAACAAGATGATGTTGAAATTGTGGTAACTAACATTGTGAACCCAGCTTCTTTCCTCAGCTGGAGCATGGGAGAACCAGTGATCCACGACTGCCTGGAGACCATTGAAGCCACCTACTGCAGTCACTCGGATCTGAAGGACACCCCTCTCGAGGATGCTGAGAGCTGGTTCACTGATGGGAGCAGCTGTATCATCAGTGGAAAAAGACATGCTGGGTATGCAGTTACCACAAGCAGAGAGGTAATAGAGTCTGGACCATTGCCAACAAATAGCTCTGCACAAAAAGCTGAAATAATCTCCTTAACCCGGGCCTTAGAGCTGGCAAAAGGAAAAGAAATCAACATTTATACAGACTCAAGGTATGCATTTGGAGTGGTACATGCACACAGAGCAATTTGGAAAGAAAGAGAATTGCTGAACTCACAAGGAAAAAATATTAAACATGCCCAAGAAATACTAAACCAATTAGATACAGCTCAGTTACCTGAAAAGGTAGCTATTATGCACATCAGGTCACACTGAAAAGTGAGCTCAGAATTGGAAGAAAGAAATATGCTGGCAGACAGAGAGGCAAAAGATGCAGCCAATGAAATAGTTGAGGCAGCATTAATTCCATATGGAAAGATCTCTATTGAAAATAAGCCAGTATACAACAAAAGGGATGAAAAACTTATTAAGGAAGAAGAAGCAACTTATAATCAGGAAGGCTGGGCTGTAACCAAAGAAGGAAAAGTTGTAGTATCTTCTTACTTGTTGTGGTCACTAGTGCTAAAAGAACATGAGAAAACACATTGGGGAATGGATGCCTTGTACAATTATTTAAAGGATAGAATTCTGGCTAGAAAATTACAAAGCACAGTTACACAAGTAACTCGTCAGTGTGGTCTTTGCCTCCGAACTAATCCTAAAAACTTTCCAAAGCCTAAAGTTGGACAAATTGGGAAGGGCTGTGGACCTGGGCAGCAATGGCAAATTGATTTTACAGAATTGCCCAGGAAAGGGGGGTATTGTTACCTATTAGTGTTAACAGATACCTTTTCAGGATGGCCAGAAGCCTTCCCTACCCTTCCCTACAGCTAAGGCACGAGAGGTGACCAAGGCATTGTTACAAGACATAATATCACGTTTTGGAGTCCCAGCCGCTTTATCTTCTGATAGAGGGCCACATTTTATCTCAAAAATTGTACAGCAAATTAGTCACCACCTGGGAATAAATTGGGAATTGAATACCCCATATCACCCTCAACCCAGTGGCCAAATGGAGAAAATGAACCATTTGATCAAACAACAAATTGTTAGGCTGGGGCAAGAGGCAAATTTGCTTTGGCCCCAAGCTCTTTCCCTGGCATTAGTACAAATTAGAACAAAACCAAGAACAAAAGGGAAATTAAGCCCTTTTGAAATATTGTATGAGAAGATCATATGCGGTCCAAGAAGGAATAACAACCATTCAAGTAGAGGAAGAAACTCTACACAAATACATGGTGGCCCTGAATAAACAACTTAGAAAAATTGGAAAATATGTGGCTGGGGCCCAAAGCAGAGAATTAGATGGGCCAGTACATGATGTACAACCTGGGATTATGTATATGTTAAGACTTTTGCAGAAAAGACTTTGGAACCACAGTGGGAAGGACCATTCCAGGTACTCCTCACCACCTTCATGGCAGTCAAGATCAAAAAAGAGAAGGCTTGGACCCATCTCTCCCGAGTGAAAAAGGCTCCTGAAGAAATTTGAAACATTGCACCAGGTGACAAAGATCTGAAGCTGAAATTCACCAAGAACAGCGAGTAATGGACTTATAGTTATCATGGACATAATGCAAATGGTTGTGACCCTTGTGGTCATTGCCACGACTGTAACAAGAGTCAAAGCAACACCACACCAGTACAATGTAACCAAAAGCTTATAATCCCTACTCTCGTAGGGCTTTGAGCAGAATGTTAAGGGTCACAAATGCAAGTATGTGGGAAGGGAGAAATGTTTGAGAATGTGAATGTACATTCATACAAGATGGGTTCCATGAGGCTCACCATCCACCCATGGAACTCATCAAAGTTGGTCCTGCATGCTGTGACAAATGTTTGACCACAGGTCCTGAATTTAGACTTCAAATTGAAGGATGCGCAGCAAAACAGTTTAATTTGGATGACAAAGACACTTGCCTGGACACAGACCAAAGCATTTGCCACTTTGAAATGCATCTAACCAACCAGACAACTTCACATGTGTATATAGGACAAGGTTGTGTCTGTCTCAAAACAGCATGTCCCACCATAATAATAGACAATCAAATAATGGATGAGACTCAGTTCAATTTATGTGTTTGCAATTTTGCTAAAATCAAAGGATGCAACTTTTCCTATCAGGCACCTGTAAGAAATATTGCCTGCACATATAGGTGCGGGGGTGTGGAGCCGCTCGTGGAGGAATAGTGAGGGGATCAGCCAGCCAATCAGTGTGATTGATAAAGCATAATCCAACTTTATTGAGAGCATCAGACAGTTTTATAGCCCAAAATAGCATAAATCAACATTATTCATATTAGTACAATCTTACTGGTTTTTACTATGCACGCCTTCTCTTATTATTGGTTATTGCAAGTGTGAGATAATCACGCCTACTGAATTTCTAGCCAAAAAGCATACGTGCTATTCTGCTGCTCCTACTTCCCTTATACTTATTGCTATATAGTATCCGTCCCAGGGTTATACCTCGCTTGCTACGTGCTTCCCTGGAAGTTAAGGCCTTGATTGAACAATGGGCATATGTATTACTTATCGACTAACTCTGCAAATTATGCTAGCTGCATTGCTTTTGCAAAAGTCTCTTAAAAGCAAACACTGCTGCTCAGCAAAATCTGCTTAAGAGCAAGGCCTAGCTACTACTTAGCAGGAGCTGCTCTCCTGCAACAAGGCCTCAGCCGAGCCATATCCACAGTTGTGTCCATGGCTTTCTAACCAATTCTCAACAACATTCCTTCTAAAACATGCCTAATTAGTTGTATTCTCTGTTGTTTATCAAATCCCAACTCTTTCTTGAGACTGTGCCTCTTTTTAAACAAGTCTCAATACTCAATTTTCCAGCACAAAGTGTCACAACAACTCTTACACAGAATCATAACACACCAAGTGCTCACACTGCAATGATTGCAGTGACTGACACAAATGCATTTCACAGCAGCCTCCAGTTTGGCAGCCATGGAGCCAATCTCACCAAGAAGAATTTTCTTCTTTCTGCCACTCTTCTACTGCTCTTGCCATCGAGGTGATTCCTGACTGTTGGACTTCAAACTCATCACTGACAGAAGTGCAACATTCCTGTCCCATGGTAGCCCAGGCTCCTCCTTGGCCAGCAAGCAGATAATCCAAAACCATGCAGTTCTGTGGAGCCCCATTTGTGTTTGTTGGAGCTCATAGGATGTGCTATTGGATATTTTCACAAAATCATTTTCTACTTCTTGCAACTCATTAATGTAAACTCCACAGGATGAGGCAGTGCACATGGGGCTCAGGGTGAACCAGAGTCTTTGGCTGTCTGAGACCAAAGGCACTCTTTAGGGGAAAAATGTTCTCTCAGCCCTAACTCTTCCTCATGGTTGTTGCTGAAGTACCCTCAAGGGAAGCACCAACATTGCCAGGAAACAGGACCCAAACCATCCTTTAGGAAGCCATTTACAGGCTTTGTTTCTGCACATCCAGCAGGTCCCATTCCCAGTACCAACTGTCTGATTTCCCATTTCCCACTGTGGGCTGCTGATGGATCCAGGGCTCCTCCCTGTGCTCCTGTTGTGTCCCCAGTGCCTTTGGGCCAGAGGAGTTTCACAGTGCCCCTGCAGCTGGGAGTGCTGGAACACTGGCCCTGACCAGCTCCAGCACCCCGAGTTCTATGGACATTGGAGTGATGGTAAAGCACAGAAATCCTTTCACATTGTGGCCTCTAACAGGATTCAGTTTCTACTGAAGGGAAATTTTAGTGAATCCTGTCAAACTGATAACTGTATTCCTTTGTTCCACAGCACACTTTTCTGTGACTGTCCCTGCACTGAATCTGTTATGATTCAGAGCCCACTGACAGAGGTGTGCCACCCCACAGGGAACCCCACTCCTCCCAACATCAGTTTTGAACATACCCAGCAATTAGCTACATTGAGTATTTTGGCTACTTCACTCTTTAAATTTTCATAATAATTTCATGACTAATCCTTGCTGAAACTCTAGAGGCATTTCTGGTGAACAAGATTCTGGCTGACTCTCAAGGTACAACTTACAGACATAAGCAGTACTTCAGGGACAAGGTTACTCATTCTTTTTCCTCAGTCTCATCCAGGTTAGGAGCAATAATTCCATTGTCCATGGAGCTGGTGCCTTTTTAATTCCAGAATAATGTCCCCCAGGTTCTTTGCTGTTCAGCTTTCCTGCACTGTCTGTGGCTGACAAGGCTTGGTGGGTCCTTTCCCCTCCAGCTGGGGAGGTGCTGGGTCCCAGCCCCTGAGGGCACCCAGGCTCCTGGTTGGAATTCCTGTGGAAGTCCCTCAGTGTCACATCAGCCTTCACATGGAGCCCCATGGATCAGGGCATTTCCCAAAGAGATGTTGGGGCAAACAGGGAGATTTGGTCTGGCAGGATCTGTAATACAATATCCCATAACATCCACTTGTTCTCACACAGACACTTGGCTGCAGGGACATATTCCCACTGCTCCTGGCCAGGTTTCAGGGTTCAAACAGTGCTGTCTTTGCCCAGAGCTGTTCCTTCAGCTTGCCTGGCAGGGCCATTTGGCTTCTGCACCCACATTTTCCTCCATTATCAGGGCTCCTGGATCCAAACGCTTTATCTCCACAAACAGTAGTGATTTGAGGTGGGTCTCCTTTTCTCACTACTGTTTTCAAAACTTAAATATTAATAATTGTGCTACTGTGTCATAGGGCTAAATAATCCAATCTTGTTCACTATTGTTTAAATGGATTACTTTGATTTCTCCTTGACAATCTGCATCAGTTACTTTTCCCGTGACATGAACACTTTGCAAGGCCAAGCTCCAGGGAGCAGCTCCCCAACCAAAGTGTCCTGGAGGAATTAGAATTCCTCTTTCTGCATTGAGAACTCTCATTTGCTTCTGATTCATCCTAATGAATTGCACTGCATCCAAGTCCACCTCTGCAGCCTCTGGGGGGCCCTGTCAGGGGCCAGCACACGCAGAACAATTTCCCAGCAAGTCCAAATCGCACTGGCCATGGCTGCATTTGCAAACTGGTGCAGCCATGCACACCCAGGGGCTTTCCATTTCCCTGTGGGCCCATTGTAAGAGTATGGAGCACATCTGGGAGATGGGTTTTCCATCATGACAAGCTCTCATCTCTTCATTTTTTCAACTGTTCTTTTAACAAACATTCATCTGTTCAACCAATCCTGCCGTTTGTGGATAGTCTGGTATTGCAGGACCCTGGGGCACCAGGGAAGGAACAGCATCATCCCAGGAATGCTGTGAGAGATTCCCCAGAGCGGCCCCACCTGGGGCCCGGGCAAGGGATGGATTCAGGCAGGCAAATACATCCAGGGGCTGCCTGGGCTATGGCAGTGAGGCCCAGCCCTGTTTCATATCTTTCTGCTCTTCATTTGTATTTAGTCCTTTGTATTTATCCTCATGACCCTCACAATGGGATTAGATTTCACTTTCTTACAAGGCAAAACCTTAGTTATTTTATTTCCACTAAACAACCATGTGTATTACCAGCTTAAATGACTTCTCTCTGACTTACTCTGCATCTTGCTCCTTTACAGCAAGATGCATCAAGCACCTCTGTTAAAGTACAGATGCCTCCCTGGAAAGAGGACAATCTTGCTATTTTCTGAAGAATCTTAACTTTGATGATGTACCAAATTTTACAAATCCAAGAGGAAAAAAGCCTACAGATCAGTTTTACAGTTTCAAAAGCTGATTCCTCAACTCTTGCACACCAGTTTCCTTATTGGCAACGTTCAGCAGTGATACCAAACAAGCACAGAAAACAAATGGGAGAAGAAATGCAGACAGCCAGCAGGGGACCACCTACCAAAATACTGGGAAGAAACAGCACCCAGCAACAATTTCACTACAAGATGGACTGATCTTCTAGTTAGCTTCAAAGCAATACATGGACTTGCTTACTTTCAAAGCCTGTCCAATTTTCAATTAAAAATAGAAAAATAACTCCTCTTCACATGCATCATTACTGTTAAGCCTTGTCTATGTCTTCAGCTTTTCTTATTTGACTTGCAGGATAATGAAATGTATTGAGATGGGATTTCAAGGCAGGTGCTGGACAAGGTATGGGAAGTATGTGCTGTTTAAGAATCCTCAATATCAGCAGACAATTTGCTCAAGTTGAATTCTCTTTTTTCCAAGCAAAAGAACCACCTAGTGTTTTTATCTTCCCTGGTGTTTCCAAGGAAAACACTATTAGCTTTCTAGGCATACAGTTCCTGGCTATTGGAATATATGCACTTAGCAAACAATGTAATTTTAAGAACAATCTGCTGAAGCAGTATTTCATTTTTTAAGATATTTTATTTAACTACTTGCTTTAAGAAGGAAAAGTGTTTCAAATCACAATTTTGCCCTCCTTTATCCTTATTCAACAGCATGGATCTTTGAGTGCATGGGCAAATGGTTAAACTGAATGTGGCACATGTTTGCTGTTACTGCTGAATATATCTTCTGCTATACTGCCAATTTTCAGAGAAAAAGTTAGAATCAAAAGATGTTGTTAAGAAAAATAACAAACATTATTTCTTCTTGACTCCCTGAGCACTCAGGTTACTCTTCATCTCATCTATTATTCCTCAGTCTCAGAACAGAACAAGCCTAGTCCTGTTACATCTAATTCAACTCCAAGTACCATTTTTACCCAAATAATTTTCACCATTTTCACCCCTTACACCCTTTCAGTTGTGACGTTTTATTAACTTCTTGGTTTTGTTTATTTGTTTCCCTGCAGCCATAGGTAACAAATGTTAGTTCATGTGAAATATAAATCAGACAGAAACAGTACATCACCTGTGGGGATTCTGGGTTTCTTTTCCTTTTCTGGATAGTTATCAAAGTTAACAGAAATTTCCTTACTTCTCACACACGAAAACCAGCACGAGCTTCCCAAAATGCAGTTTTGGAAAAGGCATGCATGTTGGACCATAATTACATGTAGATCAGTGGAATAGCTTCAGTAAAGGGGAAAATTAAAGGAGACTACCTGACCAATAGGTTAGCAAAAGGTGAGCATTAATGGATCAATAGATCAATTTAAGTGCCAAGTGTCCAGAGTAGCTTTCAAGGGTGATAATGGATTTTAGCATCACAGATTTTAATTGTGCACTATAACAGTGCTGTTTGAGCCATTATATGACTGAATTATTATGATTTCTGTATCAGCTTGGATGTAAAACTTGACTCTGGACTGAATTGTGTCACTTAAGGGAATTCAGAAGGAAATGATTTTATACATTCAACGAAATTAAATGTATTCTGCATTCCTGGTGTCACCATTTGCCAACCTAAAACAAATTGTGCACCAAGCTTGCTGTAAAAAACCCATGCACTGGTATAACCCGTGCTGGTATCTTCCAGAGAAGGAGAATCAGGGAGGTCTAGATCCATGTGTTCAGTAAGAGAGAGCAGAGAACAAATGAATCAAGGAAATAAATAAGAAGAGAGAGAGGCAGGCTGAAATAAACACTTTTGCATTGCTGGAGTTATGCCTCCACAAATCCATATGCAGACATAGTAATTCTATGAACAAATCCCAACTTCTCCCTGCCCCTCCCAAGTGAATGACTAGATCTAAAGTTTAGAACAATAAGACAAAAATCTCCCAAGGCTTAGTGGCTTCATCTGTCATATGGTGACTATACCCCTGATGCACAAAGTTCCTTAATCAATACTTACTTCTCATATTTCTTTTTAAAATTAGAATGCAAGCACCATATCCATAATGCAATATTTCTGAAGCCTAAGACCTAAGACTCTCATCCCAATTAAAATGCAGCAAGCAGATTGGTTTTAACACTCAGTGGCATTCTTTTTCTGGACTCATTCCTTCACAGACCACACAGTTATCAATAATCCATGCACAGAGCAATTAGGCCCTTTTTCTTGTTTTATGGGTTACAGACTATGCCTGTGCAAGTGTCATAAAATATTCTAAAGCACTACAATGCAACAGAACACATTTAAATCCCTACATTAAGAGGAATTGAATAATTTTGATATTTAATTGCTCTTCTTCTGTCATATGGTTACAGTCTTTTGAGTGAATCACACAATTTCTGAGTCCAGACCAAAGAATGACTGCTATCCAAAGTCATTTTAGGAAGGGGCATTTTTAGCACCTGCAAATGATTAAATGTGATGATGAAATAGGACATGGACAAATTTGAGGACCTGCAATTTTCACACAACAAATCAGAACTGAAACAACAGAAAGTGACCTCCACACTTTTTATGGTAGAGAAGCAATGGTTTTGACATATTTTGAAAGACTGATTTCATGTGCTTACAGGATCCTGTGAATGACAAGGGACAGTTGGGCAACTGAAACCAGAGAGAAAACTCTGCTTCAGTGGCCTCACACCAAGACTCACATGGTTCTATTCTGTGCAGAACTTGGAATAAAACTGAGGCAGAGGGAAAGCTACAGAACAGAGATGCACACTTGGCTTTGCCTTTATTATTTAAAGCTAAAATTTCTACAGTGCTTTCTCAGCTCTTGCAGAAATGCTCTTTATAACCTTTAAACATGGACCAGGTCACAAGGAATTATGCAGTAGCTGTAGAGATGCTTTAGGAGACTTTGCAGCAACAACTGAAACTTTGCCCTCCTCTATGCAGAAAAGATTCAATATAGCCTGGGGAATTATATCCAAGGACAGAAATAGAGTGAGAAAATCTTTCTTAATCATTTTCCAAAATAAATTTAGACTGTGAAAGACTGGGAAGAATATTAATCTGTTTGATTCATACACACTCTTTTTTAAGACAATTATGCAGCAGAAGCATTTAGCATAAAAATACAAGCTTTGAAATGTGAGTGTAAAGTGTAGTACAGGGAAATAAAACTGATAGAAGGAGACTGAAGGAGGCTAATTAGAAAATGTGTGGAAGAGCATAACCATTTGACAACACAAAACATTATGGACCATGTATTGTTTTTATCACCAAGAATTCCCCAAATAAAAGGCATGGAGAAAACCATAATTCAGAAGTGGGAAAACAGAGGGACTGTAAAAGTGAAATGGAGTTCTGACAAATGATACTGTATAGAATATGGATTCACAGACCAACAAAACAAAACACCCCAGCAGCAGCAAACTAGAATACTGTATATTCCAGCTGAACCACAGGTGTTTCTGCATATTCATCTTGCAAACTGGCACACTTACTTGCCAAGGCTGCTGAACTACTTCTTTTACATCTCAAACCATAAAACCCCCCAGTCCTTTCACAGGAATCACTTAATCAAATGAAGACAGACCAAAAAACATTATTTTCATGGTTCACAATACTATCAAGTTACATGCCTAAGAGACACCATTTTAAATCATAAATAATGAGCTAGCAAGTGTATAAAACTGGTACTTGAAGAAATGATAAAAAGACAGGAAACTAATAAAAATGCAGATAGTCCAGAACATACCTAATTTCCCCAATTTTAGAATAGAATAAGCTTGTATTATTAAAGCAAAAATGATTTCTATCAAAAACTATGTTTCCCAGAATTGAATACCACTTGTGGTGGCTGCTTGTGATCTCTGTATATGTTTTAGGAGTTCAGTTGGCATTAGCCTGTTTTTCTAAATACAAGCAGGGAAGAACTATAGTTCCTAATGATATGCAGTTCTGTAATTTAATTAGAAACCTTTCGTCTTTCAGTATTTTAAATAAAAGCTAGGAAAGAAACTCTGTTTTGACACCAGCTCTCCTTAGTAGCAGCATTTCTCAGCACACAATCTGAAAAGGTCAACCTGCCAGACAACAATACAGAAAGTGAAAATTAAAGTGAGGGCAAGGAAAATCATCTTCAGATGAAACTGCTCTTGTGCAAAAAGAAAGTGATATTAAGATTCAGCCTGTGAACACATTCCTCAGTTATGAGAGAAAACATAATTCTTAAACTTCTGTTCACTACATTAGGGAGAGAAAATCAACTACAAATTAGATGTTAGCTTGGTTAGTACTCAGATACCATAATTATTACCACAATATTAGGACAACAATCAAATAAACACATTCCAGATAAGCATTTTAATTCATTTACTAGTGTCAGCCATGCTATGCTTTGATTTTATCAATGTATCCTTCTGCAAAAAGGTTAAATTATGTTTTCAACATCATGTAAAATCAGCTCTGACTCACAGCTCACCACAGATTCTAAACAGGAGGCAAAGACCCAGTTTTCCTTTCAGAACTTCTCACATATCTATGACCTTTCTGTGGGCAGCTTCAGAAAATGGGGGGAAAGCCATTCCAAAGAACAGTACCAAGGAAATCACACAGCACTATGGACTTTTTCCTGGCATGAGATTCTTAATAAATTATGAGAAATAACACAGAAGCAATTTCTGTCCACAGAACAGATTTAATAGGTTTTTGTTTCAAGAACAATTAGAGGATGCTTAAAATTTCTTGTGCCGAAAGCTACATTAGGTTCTCAACTTTGAGTAATCAATATCCCCACAATCTAAACTGTGGAATTACTATTTCCCCAAAGAGAAACTTTTTGGGATTTGCAACTCATCTCAAAACCTCAGTAAAACGAAATCAGCAGAATTTCCCTAATTCAATGGAATTCCAATTGTGTTCTATGACCCTTCAAATACTCATGAAAACAGACTTGTTTTCACTAGAACAGCTGTGACTGAAAATCTGGGGTAAAACCTCTAAGAAATGGCAATATACATGAATGTTCCTTTCCACAGCAGCCACAAGCAAACAAGGAGTGGCACTCGTTGGCACAGCCTCTTGTCCACATACAGGAGAGTGGCCAAGGCAGTGCCAGCCGTCTCAGAGATGGGCAAGGACAAGAAAGGGTTTGAAGCTGTGCCAAGAGAGGTGTACACTGGACATTAGGAAGAACTGCTGCCCAGAAAGGGGCATGAGATATGGGAATGGTGTGCCCCAGGGGGCACTGGTGCAGTCACCGTTGCAGTAGGTGTTCAAGGTAAGCCTGGCCATAGCACTCCAGGCTCAGATCTGCTTGCCGTGGTAACCATGGATCACAGGCTGGAGTTGATCTCCCAGAACTCTTCCAAGCCAGTGCTTGGATTCTGTGACATCACAGCCTCTGGGGCAGCATGGTGCCTGGCAACTGTCCCCAGCCACCGCCGTGCCCCACAGCCTGGGCACACCTCGGCAAGGACAGACGTCCAGAGCGTGTGTGGTGGTGGCAGCTTCCACTGAGCACCATGGCCGACCCTGTCCCATGGCTTGTCAACTTTTACCTGCTGCTGCTCCTGGGCCATCGTCCCGACCCAACCATCCATCCTGGGTCGGGCACGGTCCTGTATGTGCAGGAGCCGGAGCAGCAGAACAGGGACCCTGAGCCGACCACCCCTGCATGGATATATCGTGGCAGTCCTGGACGTGCCTGTTGGTGCAGCTGCTGGCCACAGGCACTGTCCTGGGATGGCGCCGCTACCGAGGGCGCTGGAGAGGCTGGAGAAGGGTGAGGGATGGGGGGTCAGGCAGGAAGGATGGGCTTGGAGCTCTTGGGCAGCCCTTTGGCCAAGGCCCCATGGCAGAGTGGAGCTGAGCCTCTGGCTGGGAATCAGGCCAGGGCTGAGCTCAGGGACAGCCCCAGGCAGAGGCAGCCAGAGCTCTGCTTGCTGCAGCCTGGCCAGGCCTGGCTCTCTTGCTCAGAGGCCAAAGGCAGCCCAGAGAGGGGCCCTGCTCTGCCCCTCTGCCCCTTCCATCGGGATCCCTGTGCTTTGCCTTGCAGAATCGGCGCCAGAGGCCCCGCAGCAGCAGCCCAGGACAAGGTTGTTCCTCAGAGCTGGTCCAGCTGCTGAGGAACAACCACACCCTGCTGCAGCAGTGCCTGCAACGCTGCTCCCAGCAGAGGGCCCAGAGCAGCAGAGCAGCACAGGGGGCCAGCCGCAGGAGGAGGAGGAGGAGGAGGAGCAGAAACCAAATCTCGCCCAGCGCTGACCTCCAGCTCCAGCACGGCGCACAGAGCACAGCAGGGAATGGGTGACCCGTGCCAGCCCGGGCACGGCGACATTCCCCATCGTAGGCTTTAGAGACCCCCCATCCTTACCTGTAGCAACCCCCACCACCTTTTCCACCTTCCCCTTAGTGTTCCTGTTCTACATGTTCAAGTTAGGCATTAGGTTGTTACCCCATAGTCCCCCGTAGTGTAGATTTTTAGAGTAGTAAAGTTAATAAAGTTCATGTTCTCTGCACATCCTGTGTTGTTTGCTTGATATTCCATCCAAGAGGGGACACAGAGGGATGGGTTTGAGCAGGAGCTCCAGACTGCCTGCAATGGAGAGCCTGAGTGCAGCAGCAGCATTTGCAGGAGTGCAAATGGAGGGCAGCTGGAAAGAAGATGGTGGGCAGTATTCTCCTGCCTCCATCTTCCAAGGAAGAGTCAAGTCAATCCCTGTCTGTGCTCTGCTGGGAGGGTCCCTAAAGGCTCCAGGAGGTGTCTGGGTGGCTCCAAAAGGGGCTTGCAGGACCCTGGGGCACCAGGGAAGGAACAGCATCATCCCAGGAATGCTGTGAGAGATTCCCCAGAGCGGCCCCACCTGGGGCCCGGGCAAGGGATGGATTCAGGCAGGCAAATACATCCAGGGGCTGCCTGGGCTATGGCAGTGAGGCCCAGCCCTGTTTCATATCTTTCTGCTCTTCATTTGTATTTAGTCCTTTGTATTTATCCTCCTGACCTTCACAATGGGATTAGATGTCACTTTCTTACAAGGCAAAACCTTAGTTATTTTATTTCCACTAAACAACCATGTGTATTACCAGCTTAAATGACTTCTCTCTGACTTACTCTGCATCTTGCTCCTTTACAGCAAGATGCATCAAGCACCTCTGTTAAAGTACAGATGCCTCCCTGGAAAGAGGACAATCTTGCTATTTTCTGAAGAATCTTAACTTTGATGATGCACCAAATTTTACAAATCCAAGAGGAAAAAAGCCTACAGATCAGTTTTACAGTTTCAAAAGCTGATTCCTCAACTCTTGCACACCAGTTTCCTTATTGGCAACGTTCAGCAGTGATACCAAACAAGCACAGAAAACAAATGGGAGAAGAAATGCAGACAGCCAGCAGGGGACCACCTACCAAAATACATTTTAAATGTAGTTCTAAGGTTTCTAGCAGCAAGTTTGAGGTGTAAATGGAGACACACAGAAGTACTACCTGTCAGTAGTTTTGGCATTTCATCTGAGTTTCCTCTTCATTTTTTTACTTCTCACCTAAATAAGAGAAAAATACCCAAACAAATGCAACCTTTCAGGCAGGGAATAGATGTGGTTGGTCTTTAAGAAAGTATTTTCTTCTGCCTGTATAATAACCTGTTGGGGAAAATGTGAGCTTTCATCAAAATGTCACTGTGCTCTTGCAGTTTTTCTAACTCTGTGAGAAATAACAGTCACCTCTGTAAGGCTCCTGCAGCTCACCCTGTGCCAGTGTCATTGGCCACTTATCACTGCAGGGATCACTGGGAATAATGATGGTGGAAAATGTGGAGGGAGCTGAATAAATAAATACTTGCCATTTCTCTAGCAAAAAAAAACCCCAAAGCACTCCAAACAAAGCCATAAAAATAGTTGGCCTCTGAATTAGGAGGATTTAAAGTAACTATTTTATTCTGCTTTTGGTTCAACATGCATCAATCTGAATTTGAATATGCATTACGTAATTAAAGGTAGATGAATGTTTATTTACTTGTGCTTACTGAAACCAGTGTTTTGCTTTAAACCTGCTTGGTATTGCCTTCATTCAGTCTTATTAGGTTATTAAATACATGGGGAAATATATTCTTTGTTTCATTAAGAAAGTATCATTAATTAGGAAAGCATAACTTCATCATAGCCACTGCTGCTACCAACATTATCTGGGTAAGTTCAAAGTACTAACACAAAAACATTATAACAGAAGCAATGTTCAACAGAGTCTCAAAAATAAAGATATAGCTCAAAGTTTTTCAGATGTCCTACAGTTGCTAAGTCATCTCCAGAAAGAGGAGTAAACTAAAAATAGCACAGCAAATTTGAAAACCATTTCTCTTTTCTTAACTTTGTTGTGGGCAACTATTAGAAAACTAATAGAGAGAATGAAATGCAGTTTTTCTACCTGAGTTGTGAGTCATCACCTCAGTTTCAATGTGATCCAATGCTCAGTGGAATCCTGGGAAGGGTCAAATCATCAATGTTAATTTTAAATTGTATCCATGAAAGTTGGCATTTTTTCCCCATTCCCCTCCCTCCCTAAAATACATCAACACCAAGTGAGAAAGGCTCAAGTTGAAATACAATTATTACAAAATTATACTTGGACATAATAACTTTGTTACAAGTTCCAGCAGAAAGAGAAAGGAGAGCAGATTCAGAGGTTATCAAACTCAATATAAAATCCAGCTTATGCTTTCTCCAAAAGCCTCATTTAATTTATCCAAGATTTTTTAAAAATTGCACATAACAGCATTTCACATATTATGCTAAATACTATCATTTCTATCTAAAATATTCATTATTATTATGCTTTTCAGAATTGAATTACAAAGTCTTCTGCACCCATCTTCCCAAAATCTGATTCTAAGAACGTGCAAGTTTAATCCCTTAGGAAACAAAAGTAGCCCCAAGTGTCTCAGGATCAATAGAAACTAAACAACAAAGCTTGACAAAGTAAATTAAATTGTCAATAAAGTCAATAAATATTTTCCACTGTAGAGATAGCTATCACCAGCTTATGAATCTTGCTAGTGCAAGTTTAGTGAAGAAAATCTAAGTCTTTATTGCCAAATCAGTTATGAGTTGCTCTACTCTACTGCCAGTATGATGTGAGTATAAACACCACATTCTTCATAGTATCAACCACAAAGAACTCAACTTTAAAATTAAGGCTGCTTTTGAGTTTGACCAAACAAATGAAAATTCACTATTAAAACACAGTGATGAAACAGACTTAACTTGAAAAACCTTAAATATCACCAATTACAATGAATACTTAACTATATTATTATGCATCATTATTAGATAGTCAGGGACAGCCAACCTGACCTCAAGTGTGCTGAGGCACTGGGGCCAGGCAGGGCACATCTTCCCAGGAGCTAATTTGCCCATTCTTCTCAAGTCAATTTACCTGCACAGAGCTCCACAGTAGAACTGCTAGGCTGCCAATAAAAAATATCTCTGGCTACGAGACAAACCCCAATACATAAACCATATTAAAGGAAGAAAGAAACCTGCAGCATTTGATTGACCTTCAATGCCCTGAGAAGATTACAAATTTCCCAAGATTAAGGAGTTCCCAAAATACAAAGCAAAAGGACTGATTTTTATGAATCATATGTTAAATCGCCCTGTAAAATTGGAGTTCTTAGATTGCACATGAAGGAATGGAAAAAACCCCCACCACAATCCTCAAATGCAATTTTAGATCCTTCTTTGAAAATCTGGTTTCAAAAGAGAGGAATGGATACAATCTTCCCCTCACCTGGAGATTTAATGAATTCAAACTATTTCAAGCCTGTGAAGAAAGCCCTACCACAGTCCCTGTCAATAACATTTTCTTTCATTTTTTATTCTCATTACTACTTCAGAGCAGTCTAAGTAACAGCAAATAGGGAAATTAAGTTGCAATTCAAC
>NW_027635757.1:0-25539 GCF_903797595.1 Erithacus rubecula | reverse complement strand
CTAATGTGGCCATCCAGCTTCATGTTGCCATGCTGGGGCATGCATGAATGGCCAGTTCAGCACTTAAGTTTCCATTTATGCATGTGGCTCTTACAGCCTGTTGTTATGGTGATGTCAGTTTGGGGTGAGAGCACATCCATCTCAAAAAATCATTAGCAGAGTTGTTAAGGTTTTCAGAACACTTGCTTTTCCTGGATGCTTTCATGAAACCTAATGATGAGTTACTTTTACTGTGAGAGAATTTAGTTTCTTACAGCAGGAGGGGAAATGTTTAGTGTCTCTCACACACAAGGACATTCACTTTGGCACAATTTCATGGTATCTGAAAGAGTCCTTTAACACAGCAGCATTCATTCAGATTAATTCTTTGTTTCCATATTCCTCAGGTAGATTACAGGCCCTAGCAAATTATTGGTGGTTTTTGACTTTCCTGCAGCCAGCAGCACAGCTTATCCCTATCAAAGAGGTTCCAGCAGGTCAGAAGCACAATTCATTCTTTTCACCCCAACACATGGACAGGAAAACCTTCCACAGCTCGTATTCCAGTCTCTTATATGGACCAAAGCAACCTTGTCTCATCACAACAGAGCCTCTCTTCATCAAAGTCATATGAACAACTAGACAAAGCCTCTTCTTTCCATGCTTGGTAAGTGCCAAGGTCAGCACCTGCTTTTCCACCACTGCTTTAGCATGACATTGCCTCTGACTATGAGGTGGCTAAATCTTGCCCCAGTTGCAGTTTATCTGTCTTACTTGCTCCTCTAAAATTGATTTCTTCATGAAAATTAGCGAAGTCTATTCTTGCAACTGGTGCCTTGCTTTTGCAACAGATGAAGAGATCTATTTTAAGAAATTTGTCAACACAGAGTACAATTAGCTTCATTATACCAATAATAAAGTTTTCATTGTGTTCATTTTGTATTTTTATCTCTGATTCAGCCTCCAATTAGCCAAAATTACTAGAAATCCATAACAAATCACTGACTATGTTGGTTATTTATATGATTCAATATTGAACCAACTGGCTAAAAAAATCCCATTATCTTGGTCCTCCACTCCTTAGTGTGAGTTTTTAATATCTTTAATGAACTTTTCCCAGGCAAACAGAGCCAGCTCACTGGGACTGACATCTTCTGTCCCTTGACATTTGTTACCTTTTGAGGTAATGCAAAGAGGCCCTGTGGGAAATCCAGTCTGCTTTAGGCCTCTCTTAATTGATTTTCTGTGAATTTTAATGATGAAGCTTCTCAGCTTGCTAGTCTGAGTTTTGAGGGGAACTGGGATGATCCACTTCAATTAATGCAGCATCTTCAATTTCCCATTAGTTGCTGACAGCAACTAATCATGCTGAAAAGTCCTCTTCATATGGGACCAAAGGTATCAGATACAAAGCAAAAAAACCTTATTCACATTTCCAACTCCAGGAAAAGGACATTTGGCATAGAGGGAAAGAGATCTTGTCCTAGACTGAGCCAGAGAAGTTACAATCTAGTGAGGCCAGTTATTAATCTTCTCACTGTAGCCTTTATGCCTTAGCCCGCTGAAAAACTTCACTTCTTTCCCTATCTGATTTTCAAAACAATTTCCCAGCTGGTTGCCCATAAAATTCCTTTCATCCTGGGCATCTGGCTTTGTATGCATTCCTGCCTAGATGCTGTAAATCATTGGGAGGCATTCCAACCACAAGGTGGCTAGAAAACAAGGCCATAAGAGATTTATCATTCTTGTGCAGCAGGATGCCAACTTTATTCCTAAGCATCTTTTTCTTTTTCTTTTTTTGTCCCCCACTGAATGTGTTATGGAAATCAAAGTTTCCATTAGAAAAGTTGCCTTTTAAAAACAAACACTCCTCACCCAAAAGAGCCATACAAACAAAGAAAGAGTTCAAAACCCAAAGAAAGTATTCTGAGAATGTGTTGCAGTTGTTTATTTGTTGAAATGTTACCTTTCCACTTAAAATTTAAGGAAATAATAGAAATCCTCCTCAAAGTCAGGAAGCTTGAAGACTTTATTGTATCTTCATCTGGAGATAAATAGACAGGGTAAGTGGATGAAGAAAGGATGTTCAGAGAGGTTAAATGAAGTTAAAAGGAAGCAGTCAAAAATATCTAGATTATTGTAGCCATGTTACTAAAATGTTTACTGTGTCATTAACTCATAAGGCTGTTAATCTCTCTAAGACTTTATTCGTATAAAACCGAATATTTAACTGCTTTTTTTTTTATCATAACTCATTGCTAAAGGATAGCATAAAAGGATGGGGAACTGGATATATGAAGAGATACATTTTCTCTTCACCATACACTGCTGAAACCATCTGAGTGCTTCAAACAGTTTGAGGGTTTGGTTGGCTTTTTGCAATTGTTTGTGGGTTTTTTTAGGTTTAGTTGAAATAATTTTAAGCAGCCCATGGTGGTTTTTTTGTGGAAGAGAAATTAAATTGATGGAAAATTGCATTATTTGATAGTTGTTGCAGTCTGTGGCTATACCAGCATGCAATATTTGGGTCAGATTGTTTTTAAGCAGATTGTTTTTAAGCAGGTTGGGCCGCTCTGGGGAATCTCTCACAGCATTCCTGGGATGATGCTGTTCCTTCCCTGGTGCCCCAGGGTCCTGCAAGCCCCTTTTGGAGCCACCCAGACACCTCCTGGAGCCTTTAGGGACCCCCCCCAGCAGAGCACAGACAGGGATTGACTTGACTCTTCCTTGGAAGATGGAGGCAGGAGAATACTGCCCTCCATCTTCTTTCCAGCTGCCCTCCATTTGCACTCCTGCAAATGCTGCTGCTGCACTCAGGGTCTCCATTGCAGGCAGTCTGGAGCTCCTGCTCAAACCCATCCCTCTGTGTCCCCTCTTGGATGGAATATCAAGCAAACAACACAGGATGTGCAGAGAACATTAACTTTATTAACTTTACTACTCTAAAAATCTACACTCGCGGGAATATGGGGTACCAACCTAATGCCTAATTTGAACATGTAGAACAGGAACACTAAGGGGAAGGTGGAAAAGTGGTGGGGGTGGATACAGCTAAGGATGGGGGGTCTCTAAAGCCTACAATGGGGAATGTCGCCGTGCCCGGGCTGGCACGGGTCACACATTCCCTGCTGTGCTCTGTGCGCCGTGCTGGAGCTGGAGGTCAGCGCTGGGGCAAGATTTAGGATCTCCTGCTCCCCCTGCTGCGGCTGGCCCCCTGTGCTGCTCTGCTGTTCTGGGCCCTCTGCTGGGAGCAGCGTTCCAGGAACTGCTGCAGCAGGGTGTGGTTGTTCCTCAGCAGCTGGATCAGCTCTGTGGGACAGCCTTGTCCTGGGCAGCAGCTGCGGGGCCTCTGGCGCCGATTCTGCAAGGCAAAGCACAGGGATCCCGATGGAAGGGGCAGAGGGGCAGAGCAGGGCCCCTCTCTGGGCTGCCTTTGGGCTCTGAGCAAGAGAGCCAGGCCTGGCCAGGCTGCAGCAAGCAGAGCTCTGGCTGCCTCTGCCTGGGGCTGTCCCTGAGCTCAGCCCTGGCCTGATTCCCAGCCAGAGGCTCAGCTCCACTCTGCCATGGGGCGTTGGCCAAAGGGCTGCCCAAGAGCTCCAAGCCCATCCTTCCTGCCTGACCCCCCATCCCTCACCCTTCCCCAGCCTCTCCAGCGCCCTCGGTAGTGGCGCCATCCCAGGACAGTGCCTGTGGCCAGCAGCTGCACCAACAGGCACGTCCAGGACTGCCACGACATATCCATGCACGGGGTGGTTGGCTCAGGGTCCCTGTTCTGCTGCTCCGGCTCCTGCACATACAGGACCGTGCCCAGCCCAGGATGGATGGTTGGGTCGGGACGATGGCCCAGGAGCAGCAGCAGATACAAGTTGACCAGCCAAGGAACAGGGTCAGCCATGGTGCTCAGTTGAACTGCAACCAGCACACCCGCTCTGGCCGTCTGTCCTCGCCGAGGTGTGCCCAGGCTGTGGGGCACAGCGGTGGCTGGGGACAGTTGCCAGGCACCATGCTGCCCCAGAGGCTGTGATGTCACAGAATCCAAGCACTGGCTTGGAAGAGTTCTGGGAGATCAACTCCAGCCTGTGATCCATGGTTACCATGGCAAGCAGATCTGAGCCTGGAGTGCTATGGCCAGGCTTACCTTGAACACCTACTGCAACGGTGACTGCACCAGTGCCCCCTGGGGCACACCATTCCCATATCTCATGCCCCTTTCTGGGCAGCAGTTCTTCCTAATGTCCAGTGTACACCTCTCTTGGCACAGCTTCAAACCCTTTCTTGTCCTTGCCCATCTCTGAGACGGCTGGCACTGCCTTGGCCACTCTCCTGTATGTGGACAAGAGGCTGTGCCAACGAGTGCCACTTGTTGTTTGCTTGTGGCTGCTGTGGAAAGGAACATTCATGTATATTGCCATTTCTTATAGGTTTTTACCCCAGATTTTCAGTCACAGTTGTTCTAGTGAAAACAAGTCTGTTTTCATGAGTATTTGAAGGGTCATAGAACACAATTGGAATTCCATTGAATTAGGGAAATTCTGCTGATTTCGTTATCCTGAGGTTTTGAGATGAGTTGAAAATCCCAAAAAGTTTCTCTTTGGGGAAATCGTAATTCCACTGTTTAGGTTGTGGGGTATCGATTACTCAACGTTGAGAACCTAATATATTTTTCTGCACAATAAATTTTAAGCATCCTCTAATTGTTCTTGAAACAAAAACCTATTAAATCTGTTCTGTGGACAGAAATGGCTTCTGTGTTATTTCTCATAATTTATTAAGAATCTCATGCCAGGAAAAAGTCCCTAGTGCTGTGTGATTTCCTTGGTACTGTTCTTTGGAATGGCTTTCCCCCCATTTTCTGAAGCTGCCCACAGAAAGGTCATAGATATGTGAGCAGTTCTGAAAGGAAAACTGGGTCTTTGCCTCCTGTTTGGAATCTGTGGTGAGCTGTGAGTCAGAGTTGAATTTTCATGATGTTGGAAATATAATTGAACTTTTTTGCTGAAGGATACATTGATAAAATCAAAGCATAGCATGGCTGACACTAGTAAATGAATTAAAATGCTTATCTGGAATGTGTTTATTTGATTGTTGTCCTAATATTGTGGTAATAATTATGGTATCTGAGTACTAACCAAGCTAACATCTAATTTGTAGTTGATTTTTTCTCCCTAATGTAGTGAACAGAATTTCAAGAATTATGTTTTCTCTCATAACTGAGGAATGTGTTCACAGGCTGAATCTTAATATCACTTTCTTTTTGCACAAGAGCAGTTTTATCTGAAGATGATTTTCCTTGCCCTCACTTTAACTTTTACTTACTGTATTGTTGTCTGACAGGTTGACCATTTCAGATTGTGTGCTGAGAAATACTGCTACTAAGGAGTGTTGGTGTCAAAACAGAGGTTTTTTCCTAGCTTTTATTTAAAATATTGAAAGACAAAAGGTTTCTAATTAAATTACAGAACTGCATAGCATTAGGAACTATAGTTCTTCCCTTCTTGTATTTAGAAAAACAGGCTAATGCCAACTGAACTCCTAAAACATATACAGAGATCACAAGCAGGCACAACAAGTGGTATTCAATTCTGGGAAACATAGTTTTTGATAGAAATCATTTTTACTTTAATAATACAAGCTTATTCTATTCTAAAATTGGGGAAATTAGGTATGTTCTGGACTATTTGCATTTTCATTAGTTTCCTGTCTTTTTATCATTTCTTCAAGTACTAGTTTTATACACTTGCTAGCTCATTATTTATGATTTAAAATGATGTCTCTTAGGCATGTAACTTGATAGTATTGTGAACCATGAAAATAATGTTTTTTGGTCTGTCTTCATTTGATTAAGTGATTCCTGTGAAAGACTGGGGGGTTTTATGGTTTGAGATGTAAAAGAAGTAGTTCAGCAGCCTTGGCAAGTAAGTGTGCGAGTTTGCAAGATGAATATGCAGAAACACCTGTGGTTCAGCTGGAATATACAGTATTCTAGTTTGCTGCTGCTGGGGTGTTTTGTTTTGTTGGTCTGTGAATCCATATTCTATACAGTATCATTTGTCAGAACTCCATTTCACTTTTATAGTCCCTCTGTTTTCCCACTTCTGAATGATGGTTTTCTCCATGCCTTTTATTTGGGGAATTCTTGGTGATAAAAACAATGCATGCTCCATAATGTTTTGTGTTGTAAAATGGTTATGCTCTTCCACACATTTTCTAATTAGCCTCCTTCAGTCTCCTTCTATCAGTTTTATTTCCCTGTACTACACTTTACACTCACATTTCAAAGCTTGTATTTTTATGCTAAATGCTTCTGCTGCATAATTGTCTTAAAAAAGAGTGTGTATGAATCAAACAGATTAATATTCTTCCCAGTCTTTCACAGTCTAAATTTATTTTGGAAAATGATTAAGAAAGATTTTCTCACTCTATTTCTGTCCTTGGATATAATTCCCCAGGCTATATTGAATCTTTTCTGCATAGAGGAGGGCAAAGTTTCAGTTGTTGCTGCAAAGTCTCCTAAAGCATCTCTACAGCTACTGCATAATTCCTTGTGACCTGGTCCATGTTTAAAGGTTATAAAGAGCATTTCTGCAAGAGCTGAGAAAGCACTGTAGAAATTTTAGCTTTAAATAATAAAGGCAAAGCCAAGTGTGCATCTCTGTTCTGTAGCTTTCCCTCTGCCTCAGTTTTATTCCAAGTTCTGCACAGAATAGAACCATGTGATTCTTGGTGTGAGGCCACTGAAGCAGAGTTTTCTCTCTGGTTTCAGTTGCCCAAGTGTCCCTTGTCATTCACAGGATCCTGTAAGCACATGAAATCAGTCTTTCAAAATATGTCAAAACCATTGCTTCTCTACCATAAAAAGTGTGGAGGTCACTTTCTGTTGTTTCAGTTCTGATTTGTTGTGTGAAAATTGCAGGTCCTCAAAGTTGTCCATGTCCTATTTCATCATCACATTTAATCATTTGCAGGTGCTAAAAATGCCCCTTCCTAAAATGACTTTGGATAGCAGTCATTCTTTGGTCTGGACTCAGAAATTGTGTGATTCACTCAAAAGACTGTAACCATATGACAGAAGAAGAACAATTAAATATCAAAATTATTCAATTACTCTTAATGTAGGGATTTAAATGTGTTCTGTTGCATTGTAGTACTTTAGAATATTTTATGACACTTGCACAGGCATAGTCTGTAACCCATAAAACAAGAAAAAGGCCTAATTGCTCTGTGCATGGATTATTTATAACTTTGTGGTCTGTGAAGGAATGAGTCCAGAAAAAGAATGCCACTGAGTGTTAAAACCAATCTGCTTGCTGCATTTTAATTGGGATGAGAGTCTTAGGTCTTAGGCTTCAGAAATATTGCATTATGGATATCGTGCTTGCATTTTAATTTTAAAAAGAAATATGAGAAGTAAGTATTGATTCAGGAACTTTGTGCATCAGGGGTATAGTCACCATATGACAGATGAAGCCACTAAGCCTTGGGAGATTTTTGTCTTACTGTTCTAAACTTTAGATCTAGTCATTCACTTGGGAGGGGCAGGGAGAAGTTGGGATTTGTTCATAGAATTACTATGTCTGCATATGGATTTGTGGAGGCATAACTCTAGCAATGCAAAAGTGTTCATTTCAGCCTGCCTCTCTCTCTTTCTATTTATTTCCTTGATTCATTTGTTCTCTGCTCTCTCTTACTGAGCACATGGATCTAGACCTCCCTGATTCTCCTTCTCTGGAAGATACCAGCACGGGTTATACCAGTGCATGGGTTTTTTACAGCAAGCTTGGTGCACCATTTGTTTTAGGTTGGCTAATGGTGACACCAGGAATGCAGAAAACTTTTAATTTCATTGAATGTATGAAATAATTTCCTTCTGAATTCTCTTAAGTGACACAATTCAGTCCAGAGTCAATTTTTACATCCAAGCTGATACAGAAACCATAATAATTCAGTCATATAATGGCTCAAACAGCACTGTTATAGTGCACAATTAAAATCTGTGATGCTAAAATCCATTATCACCCTTGAAAGCTACTCTGGACACTTGGCACTTAAATTGATCTATTGATCCATTAATGCTCACCTTTTGCTGACCTATTGGTCAGGTAGTCTCCTTTAATTTTCCCCTTTACTGAAGCTATTCCACTGATCTACATGTAATTATGGTCCAACATGCATGCCTTTTCCAAAACTGCATTTTGGGAAGCTCGTGCTGGTTTTTGTGTGTGCGAAGTAAGGAAATTTCTGTTAACTTTGATAACTATCCAGAAAAGGAAAAGAAACCCAGAATCCCCACAGGTGATGTAGTGTTTCTGTCTGATTTATATTTCACATGAACTAACATTTGTTACCTATGGCTGCAGGGAAACAAATAAACAAAACCAAGAAATTAATAAAATTTCACAACTGAAAGGATAAAAGGGGGGTAAATTATTTGGGTAAAAATGGTACTTGCAGTTGAATTAGATGTAACAGGACTAGGCTTGTTCTGTTCTGAGACTGAGGAATAATAGATGAGATGAAGAGTAACCTGAGTGCTCAGGGAGTCAAGAAGAAATAATGTTTGTTATTTTTCTTAACAACATCTTTACTTGTTTCTGCTCCTTTTTGTTAGTGAGACTAAAGTTTTAATCTTGTGGCCAGTTTGTAATTATTTTTTAAAATTTCAGGGCAATTCAGATTTCCAATGGCTCACTGTGTGATGAAGGCAATCCATTTATTCCATGTAGTGTTGGTGGTGTGGTGGGTAGAGGGATCCTTTTCTTTAAACATCCACTCCAGGACCGGGGTAGTTGGGGTGCCAAGAGGAGTTGTGCTTTTGTACTAATTACTTCTGAGGTGGCTTGAACTTTCTTATTTTTGTGGGAGTGTAGTTGGCTTTGGTCTTTCCGTAACTTTGACTCTAGAATTCTAGTGCTCAGCCTCAAGTCTCCCCAGGCACCTTCTGCTAAAGGCTCCAGGACAAGCCATTGTTCCTGGCTGCAGAGTAAAGCACATTCCTCACTTTTGGTCCTGTCCTGACTGGGATAAAGGCTACTGCATGAGCCATTTTCTGCTTAATGTGGGCAAAGGCTTGTTGCTGTTCAGGGCTGGAGTTGGAATTGTTCTTCTTGAAGCTAACCAGGTAGAGAGGGCTCACAGTCTGGCTGTACTCAGGAATGGGCATTCTCTAAAAACCTATGGTGCCTAGGAAAGCTTGTGTTTCCTTCTTGCTGGTTGGTGGAGACATTGCAGTGATCTTATTGATAACTTCAGAGGGAATCTGATGCCATCAATCTACTACCTCACTCCCAGGAACTGGATCTCTCAGGCAGGTCCCTTGGCTTTGCTCTTCTTGATGGTGAAGCCAGCTTCCTGCAGAATCTGGATGATCTTCTCTCCTTTCTCACACACTTTTATTGCTGTGTTCATCCACACAATGATATTACTGGTATACTGTAGATGTTTTGGAGCTTTTCCCCTTTCTAGTGCAGTTTGGGTTAGTTTATGGCAGATAATGGGGCTGTGTTTCCAGCCTTGGGGCAGTGGGTTCCAGGTGTGCTGGACACCCCTCCAGGTGAAAGCAAACAGGCCTGCACTCTGCTGCCAAAGGAATGGAGAAAAATGCATTGAAAAATTGCAATGTCAGTGGTGCCACTTTGCTGCCTTGGACTCCAGCTCGTACTGGAGTTCCAGCATGTTTTCACAGCAGCACTCAGCAACTATTGAGAGAGAGACAGGGACTACTGACTGGTGATCAGAATCCAAATTTACTGTGAGCTACATATGCTTATATACTATTTTTAGGAAGGCTAGTATTTTTTTTTTATTGCATTGATTGGGTTAATCATCACACATATTGCAACTGTTCTTCTTAATTCAGTCTTCTTTCCTGTCACCAGTCTTGATCCAATCTTCATGCAATCTTCAAAGCTCTCTGTGTTCTTACCAAGGCCTCTTGGTTATCCAGCTGCTTATGCTAATTAAATCCATGGTACTCTCTGTCTTAGCTCCCACAGTGGAGTCACTCCATTCAAGGCACAATAGCCTACAGTCAATTTCTATTTTCTGTCAGACTTGCCCAAGGATGAGTGGGTTTTACTGACCACCCTTTGGGTTTTGTGAGAGTCCATCTGAGCCTCTCGTCTGTTTCTGCCCAACGACCCTCGCCTGAGGCCTGCGCTGGCCAGGGATGGGAGGAACGCCAAGTGACTGTTCTGCAGGTGATGCTACCAGGACTGGTTTCACATGACAGCTAGTCACGGGGAGTTTACACAACAAGCTCCCACAGATGAGAGACAATGGACTGGTCAGTATGGGCTGACCTGCGTGTGTTCATGACGACAAAGGTGGTCTGAGCGTCCTGTTTCCACCTGTTCCCCTGCGTAACGAGCTCCACATACAATAGTCCATAAATCTTCCCACCTTTTGGCCAGAAGCCACTCGCTTTGGGAAAGGACTATAAAAGTTACTTTCGCAAAGGAGACCCCCGAGATCTCCCCAGACGGCAACAGACATCTATTGGCTGCTCCACGAGGATTCGTCTGCCTGTCCTGGTAGCTATAATCCTGACCCCCCCTTTCTCTCTCTCTCTCTCTCTCTCTCTCTCTCTGTCCCACTATCGCATTTTGGTTGGCACTAAATAAATTGCATTTCTGTAGAAGTAAACTGGTTTTGTCCCCTGCTGTGTCTTTTGCGCTCTGAGATCCATAAAAGAACCAGTCGCGACTCGCTCCTGAATTGGGCGGACCGTGACACACCCTCAGCAAGGGACCCTCAGCCCCTCAACACCCCAAATTCCCAGCAGGGGTTGGGGATCTCAACTCCTCTCATTAAACCCTCAGCAAGGGACCCCCCAAACCCCACCAAGGGCTCCTCTTCCTGATCCAAATAAATTCATTTAGCTGTTAAAGTACCCCTTTGTTCTGATACCCAAAGAGGCTGACCTGGAACAGACACTAGACAGAGTTAAAGGAATAAAATAGAATTTAGTAAGAGTATTACACGGATATACCTTGGGGAGTACAAGAGGCTTCACCCAAGCTGGACTCCAAGTCTTGAGTTTTCACAGTTTTATAACTTTTGGTCCATTTCCATAGGGTTAATTGTCCAATTCCAGTTCCAGGTTATGCAATCCCACCCTCCCATATTTCTCTCATCAATTCACTGCTGTTTGCACTTTTTGTATAAATTATACTTTTTAAGGCTGAAGCTGCCACAGTGTCCCTGGTCCTGGGGCTGGAAAAGGATTGTTTTGTCTGACTGAACTGTGAGGAGAACCTCCTAACACTTTACATGGAGTTCAGAGTCACACACTAAGGCAGTGCAGAATCTGGAAAATAGGAAAACTAAAATTTAAGGCATCAGCTCCGATCCCGGGCACGTGCTGGGGGTGTCCCTCCATGGACACGTTCCATCGGGCACCGCTCCCTCGGCTTTACAGACATCCTGATAGTCAAGAGACTGCCCGAACCCCTCCCGAAATCCATCCGCATTTTTCACACGGTGAGTTCCGTCACTTAGGATTTTTTGGATTTTTGTAATTTATGTTTTCCATGGAGTAAGATTGCCACCTTCTGTTCGCTGTTCTGAACTACACAGCGTATTTTGGGGGGCTTGCTTCTATTTTATGCGATTCCATCGTTATTATAAGAATATATTATATTATTGACTTTTCGCAAATAATAAAATGAATGCTGTATGTATAATGTTGCGAAACTCTGCTGTGTAAATACAGTTTATTTTAGTTCCGCGTGTGCGCGGCTCTGGACTCCATTTCCCAGGGGGCACGGCGCGTCGCTGGGTGTGGGTCAGTGCGTCACTTCCGCCGCGGCTGCGCTGACTCGTTGCGGCGCTGGCGGCGGCAGAGACGGTGAGGGGCGGGCGGCCGGAGCATCTCGGGGCCGTGTCCTCGGGCCTCGGGGCGCTGGGGCGGCGCTGGGAAGGGTCTGTAGGAGAGGCTCGGCCGTGGGTGGAGTGGGCAGGAGCAGCCGGGGCTGCGCGCTGGGGAGCGGCTGCAGCAGGGCAGGGCTGGGGGAAGGAAGGGGCTGCTGGCCCCGCGCTGGGCCGGGCTGGGCAGGCGGGTCCGGGCCGAGCCCAGGAGGTTCAGCGAGGCCAAAGGCAGGGGCTGCACCTGCACCGAGACAGCGCCGGGCTGGGAATGGAGGGAGAGCAGCCCTGAGAAGGATTTGGGGCATGGGTTGACAAGAAGCTCAGCATGCTGTGGCTGAGCTACCGTGCAGTAGGGACACAGAAAGCCAACACTGTCCTGGGCACATCCCCAACAGCTGGGGCAGCGTGTGAAGGGGGGATTGTGCCCCTCAGCACAGCGGCTTATCAAGTCACTGCCTCCTAAGAGTAAAATTGATATTTCCCACAATGTTGTCGGGTTTTTGTTTTTTTGTTTTTTGGTTGTTTTTTTTTTTTTTTAAATGTTTTAATGCTCTTTTTGGAACATTAAAATTCAATTTGTAAAATTATATTAACCAATTTGATTGTAATTTTCCTTTTTCTTTTTTGATTGTCTGCATATTTTTTTCATTAATTAAGACATATCCTGACGTTCTTTTTATTTTTAAACATTTGGATGAACTATTAAGATGTATCTTTTCCTGTTAGGAGGGCTTGTTCTTTTATTTCCCTCCTTCTGGTATAACCCCTATTCCTAATGGTGTCTGAAAATTTTTCTTCTCAATATGTTATTACTTATTTGAGTAATTAGTAAGATATTTCTCCTCCATACTTTGGTTTTACTTTTAATTATTGCACCTTTAATTAATGACAGCAACTTCAAATTCCTTTTCCCTTTCTCCTGCCATTTCCACAGTGTTACTACACATATCACATTTTTTTGAACACTTACTACACAAGTTCATCTTGTTCCAGTATTTATTATAAATTTTAATACTTTCTTTTGTGGGCCTGTTTTCTTAAAGGCTTTGGATGATAGAGCCCATGATCTCCCCATCTTCTTCCAGATGTACCTCCCGAACTACTCTCAGATCCCTTCCCAGCTGAGGGCACCTCCCTCCACAGTGTATCTTTTCTTCACAGCACAAACAAGCATTCTCAGCCTGCTCCTGGTATCTTGACTGTGCCAGGGCTTCACCCTTTCCCTTCTCCCCGCCTCTAAAACAGGAATGTTTAGGAGTAGTGGGATGGGAGGGACTGTCAGGATGTCTCTGGATTTCAGCTGAACTCTCAGCACTTTGGTACGATATTCTTCCTTTACAGAGGGATTTCCTTTGGGCAGTGGGAGCCGGAGTCACTAAGGGAGCAGTGGCAAGGGCGGGGTTTAGTAACAGACCTGAGAGTGCCCGAGAGAGAGAGAGAGGTGGGGGCAGAAGGCAGCACTTGTGGGGAGAGTGGTTGGAGGCGGAGCCCGGCATGGGAACCGCCGAGGAGCCTCCATCAGCACCCAGATCAGTGCACGGCCCGTGCACACGCGGCTGGTGGCGCCCGGGACCGCGGCGCCTGGGAGGGACAGGGGACAGGCAGAGGAACCGGCGTGGGTTGTGCTGGCACAGGCGGGGAGCCCAGGGCAGCCGGGCCACGGCTGGAGCAACCTGTGAAAAACCCGCAGCAGCCTGGATGGAGGCTGCGGCAGGCACCAGGAGAAAAGCTTCGGGTGCTGAGGCTGGGGCAAAACCAGAGCCAGGGGGAAGGCAATATTTCCCGAGGATCCCAGCTCTCTTTTCTTTCCTTCTTCTTCTCCTTCTCCTTTCCTTTCTCTGTCTCTGGGGTTTTTGATCTTTTAAAAACTTATTTTTCCAGGGGTTTGGTGTCTCTTGCCCAATACATGGCATACTCCCCATTCTTTGGGTCACTGGATTCTCCTCAATTTACAAATACATTCAAGGGCTGGCAAATCTAAGCCTCCCAGGGCATGTCTGCCAACACTTTTCCTTCCCCTTCTTTCTTTGAACCTATCTTACCTGCTTCTTGTCCCATTTTCCCAAGACTTTTCCCATTCTTCCTGGCCTCTGCCTCTCCTTTCTAACCAATTTCTCTGGTAACTTAAATATCACTTCCCTCTCCCACAGCAAAGAAAACTCTTATTTTCCAAGAGTACAATATAATCCACCTCTTTCCAGAAAATAAACTTTTAATTAATAATACATATGCATTCATTCACACATACTCAATTTTATTTCTTCAATATGTTTTTCTCACTAATTCTTACAAGACAACACAATACCAAAGTACCTTTTCTTTACTGTCACATTTTTGTTGGACAACCTTGGATGCTCTTGGGAATTTCATCCCTCAATCCAGCAATGTTTTGGGTCCCCTACTTTTATCCTGTTTCCTAGTAATCCACTACTGTGGACGGTGCTAGGAAACCCTTGGCTCCCTTTATCCTTTGTATCCCAGTTCTTACATGAACCCTGATTTTTATCTGAACCTTTGGTACCTGGGTTCTTTGGTTTTCTAAAAAAACCTGACCCATTCCTGACTGGTCCTTTGGTGCCTCTGGCCTCGACTTTTTAAATCAAATCCCTTTGACAAACGCCCCTGGCCCCTGATTTTTATTTTAAATCCCCTCAAGGAGCTCTCCCAGCCCCTGATTTTATTTAGAAGTCCCCTCTTCACTCACTTTGTTCCTTCACCTGCCGCTTGTCTCTTGAGAAGTCAGAACTGAGGTTAGAAGAACTCAGCACTCGCCCTGTAAATGCTGCATCTCAGAGAGACACCAGTCACACACCACCCAACCAAGCGATACTCACAGTTCACTGATGTTCTTGCCTGGATCTTTATGCACAGGAAATTACAGGTAACTTACTGCAATTTTCCTCGGGGAACTCAAATTCCTTGCCCATGCTATTGCGTAGCGACCTGGTTCAGGGACCCAGCACGGTGACCTTTAGCCCAAGGCCACTCGGTCCATTAGCTCCAGACACCAACGTGGTGGACAGCAAATGGCGTTTATTCAGGGGTCACAGGGGGTTTTATGGCTTTAGGTAGCTTGTGTCATTTCCTCTAGATCATCTCCGGCCAGCGGGGGGGGCTGCCAGGTACAGAGCTAGGGTTTGACCACAAAGGGGAAGGGGTCACCAGCTGCCCATAACAACCCGAAGTTCTTCCGCGCGCATTGTCCCTATCTCTACATTTCCCCCCTCCCTCAGGATTAGTAAAAATCATATAAAGGTTACATAATGTAGGCATTTAAAAATTTCATGGGTTAGTAAAGTTAGTATAAAATTGTAGATGTGTTAGTAACAGGCACACTTTAAAGTAGTTGTCTGCATTCAACAAGCATAATGTTAACTGTTCCTAAACGCTTTTTAATGAATAGCACTAATTTGTTGAATATGCAAGGCCCAAAGATTAGTGTTAGTAAGATTATAATGAGTGGGCCTATGAGGGTAGAAATTAGGGTGGTGAGCCATGGGGACTGGTTGAACCACGATTCAAACCAGCTCTGTTGAGCTTCTCTGTCTATCTTTCCGAGGCTCAATCGGTTTCTCAGTTCGGCCATGGAGTCTCTTACGACTCCTGTGTGGTCGGCATAGAAGCAGCATTCCTCTTTCAAGGCGGCATACAGGCCTCCTTGCTGCATAAACAAAAGGTCCAATCCTCGTCGGTTTTGAAGGACAACTTCAGAGAGTGAGGAAAGGGATTTCTCAAGGGACAAGATGGATTTCTCGATCCTTTGCAAGTCTTCATCGACAGTCATCTGCAGTTGAGTCAGTCCTTGA
The DNA here is from genome assembly GCF_903797595.1 of Erithacus rubecula. Classification (NCBI taxonomy): domain Eukaryota; kingdom Metazoa; phylum Chordata; class Aves; order Passeriformes; family Muscicapidae; genus Erithacus; species Erithacus rubecula. The sequence goes on along the minus strand of NW_027635757.1, from coordinate 9,889 downwards.
TGCTGGGGTGCCAGGGCCGAGACGCCAATGGCAGTGCTGGCATCTCCTAACTCAAGGAGCATCGCAATGGTGATGCCTGTTATCACTTCTCGCTTGTGAAGCCGACCAGGTTCCTTAAGCAAGTGGAACACCTCGACGTCCTGGTGGTACTGGACTCTGGGAACAATAAGAACTTGGACACAAAAGTTGGTAGAATGATTGAATTTGTCAAGGAGTACACATGGGGTTACCCCAGTTCAGTGACAGACCCACATTCCTGATGCAGTTGGGATCACCCACTGGAACTTTCCCCCTTTAAGTTTGACGAATTCCCGACAGACGTTCCCTCTCTGCTTTGACAAGGTTGCATTGCCGAAGCATCTGCCTTGGCCAGTGACTTGACTTAGGGCGATGCCTCTCCGGGGGGTGTCCTATCTGCATTGGCGTGGACTGTCTGACTTTGAAAAGATAAATGGGAGATCAAGAGCGACACCTTCGTAAAAAGGGGGTTGTGCATCATAGCATAACCAGCATGATTCTGTGAGGTTTGGGTTGGACTGGTTTAACGATAAAAAGGTAGCATTTAACACACTTAGGAAAGGATCAGAGAGGGTAGGTTTGACTAAGAAACTGCATGGGAAGGAGGTAGATTGTGGCACGTGTGTTTTGTGGCTGGAGCTATGGTTAGCTGCAACTTCCTTCCTGGGTCTACCCACTGCAAGAACAGGATTGGGTCTGGCTGATTGGGACATTGAAGGTGGGAATCTGATAACTTGTATGTTTGTCCAGATGCGGCAATCGTGATGGACAAATGCTGTCCACACTTTGCCTGTGGTCCAGCTATTGTGGGTTGGCTGCAGGACTGTCATTACATAGCCTGTGCATGTGTGCTGTTTTCTGCCTTGGGGCATGAGTACGTACTTATCCATAGCAAATTTCGCATCAATACAGCCGTGAGGAAAATACTTAATTTGTAGGAACTTATCAGGCTGTTGTGGCTTCCATCTATCACTTGTCACTATAGTTTCACACCCCCAATACCCACAATATCCATGCCCTGGGTAATTACAGTAACTTTTCCCTGGGTTGGAAGCAGAACACCAGTAGGTTTGGAACATAGCTGGTTTATCAAACTTGGGGAATCCCGTATGAAAGGGAAAAATGTCTTTCAGTGTGAACTTGAAGGTTGGGGTGTCAGCTGTAACAATTTCTTTGATGACCCTCTCACTTGAGAGATGGCACAGAACCCACCTGAACGGCTGGTGAGGGTAATGCTTCGTGTCTGCCTGTCCTCTGCCTACCACACCTTTTCTTCGGGCTCTGCCCCTGCCTCCTCCCCCAGGGGCGGGACCGTTCCCTCCCCCGGTGCTTCCCCCGCCTCCTGCTGGGGGAGGTTCTTGCCTTATAAGGATCTAATTTAAATTGGGCATTGTGATATGTCTGACGCTCACTCCCGGGGACCGCCCCTCCTCCCGGCGAGCCTGCGCCTGCGCCGTTCAGAACGCCCGTGGTTTCTCCGCCTCCCGGAGTACACAATGCCTGACCGCGTGGTTCGGCGCCATTTTCAAACTTATACGGCAGCGGGTCTTTAGTCTCTGCCGCCTGTATCTCCGAGATAATGGCCGCATTCCGCGCCTCTTCCGCTAATCCTTGCCACAACACCCGCGTGCCTTGCTCCCCCTCCCCGCACGGAGGTGGGTCTTGAGTCGGCGTTTGCGGGGATGGCTCCGGGGTGCCCGCGACCGCGCGCCCGCCCGACTCAAACTCGTCCGTGGTCTGCGTCGCTGCTCCGATTCCCAGCTGCGGCGCCGGCAGGGAACAAGCCCGGGAGGCCTGCCAGGCGAGCTGTTCCTGCCGGGCAGTTCGCAAAGCCTTAACTACCCTCCCCCAGGCCTTAAGTGCTTTTCCCGAGCCAGAGGACATAGTGTCCTCAGCCAAAGCGGTGGTGCATGCACCCCGTATCTCCGGATGGAGAATATCCACCGGGCTGTCTATAGCCCCAAGCTGAATAAGTCTCGGCACCGCAAGACAAAATTATTTCAGCTTACAATCTAACTTCCACTGTTCGTGGAACTGACTCACGACCTTTGCGAGATGCTCCGTCATCCTCGCCGGTCTGGGGACGTCTCCGCCACTGCACTAGGCCAGCCTGTGCAGTCGCTGTCCAGGAGAACCCCGAAATCCGCGTGATTTTCCAGGGTTTCGGCACCACTTGTTGCGTAGCGACCTGGTTCAGGGACCCAGCACGGTGACCTTTAGCCCAAGGCCACTCGGTCCATTAGCTCCAGACACCAACGTGGTGGACAGCAAATGGCGTTTATTCAGGGGTCACAGGGGGTTTTATGGCTTTAGGTAGCTTGTGTCATTTCCTCTAGATTATCTCCGGCCAGTGGGGGGGCTGCCAGGTACAGAGCTAGGGTTTGACCACAAGGGGGAAGGGGTCACCAGCTGCCCGTAACAACCCGAAGTTCTTCCGCACGCATTGTCCCTATCTCTACACCTCCGGACACCATACAGTCAGCTACGGCTCTACCTGCTAAAAATTGCCTTCCTCCTCCAGTAGTAAGCTCACCATCTTATGAAAAACGAATTTACATACAAACAGCCCTAAACAACACTAGACACAGCAAGTGCATGGGCAATCCCATGAGCGTGGAAACACACACCCCCATTTCTCTGAGAGTTCCCAGGGAGTGTGTATGGTACCTCGTTTCTGGCATGGCTAGGCAGCAGTACCGCCATGGAACATTCCCTTGGGTTCTCTGCTGTTTCTAGTAATAAAGAGATCCGTAGTTAAAGGCTTCGGTTCTGGGCACGGGGCTCTCCGGCCGCTCTGGGATTGATGATCACCCACAGCAAGGGGAGAGAACAGGAGAAAGAGAGATAAGGAGATTGGCAATCAGGGCTCGCAGTCGCAGCGCCCAGTCCTGCTCCGCCGGGGCTCGGAGCCGCAGCCGCAGGAAAAAATGGATCCGCGGCTGGCGGTGCACGCCCCGCTCTGGGCCGGAGCCGGCGGGTTGCAGGCAGAGCTGGAGCGCAGGCCCCGGGAGCTGAGCACAGCCCGGCCCGGGGGTCCCGCAGTGCGCGGCCGAGGAGGGTCCAGGGGGATCCCGGGAGAGGATCCAGGGGAATTCCCGGGAATTACCCCGTGCCCTCCCGCCCGCGCTCCCCGCAGCCGGCGGCAATGTCGGGATCTGCCCGGCGACCAATGACGCCTCTGCACACTCGGGCTGCCATTGGTTGGCAGGGAAAAGCGGAACCAATGGGGGGCCGGAGGCTGCTCGGGGGCGGGGCTAAGGCTGGGGGCGGGGCCGCAACCGAGCAGCGCCATGGCTCCGGCGCTGGGCCTGGGGCGCTCCTGGGGGCCCCGGGGGGCGGCCAGAGCTGAGGGGGACCCCCGGCCCCGGGACTCTTTGATCGCCCATTCTGGAGCACGGAGGAGCCCCTACTCCACCTTTTGCTAATTCAGAGAGCCCCTACTGCAGGAGGTTTCCCCCTGTGCCCTCCTGTCCCACGACAGCGTCCGCGGATCCCATGGGCTCGCCAAGGACGGTCGGGAATTCCTCTCCTTCCTGCTGCGATCCGGGACATTCGTGGTGGCCGCCGGCGCTGCCCAGGTCACCAAGAGGTGCTGGGAGACTGAGGAGATCCAGGCTGAGCAATTCACAGATGACCTGGGGCACACCTTCCAGGAATGGCTCTGGAAATATGGCAGGGATGAAACCAGAAGGGGAAAACCACGGAAGTTCCCTCCTGGAGTGCTCTGCCTGGAGTGTTCTGTGCAGCGCGGCAGACAGTGAGAAACACTCCTAGGCTGTCACTCATCACAGTTCTCAGGGTTTTGGGTGAGATGCTTGCAGCAGATCCAGCGGTGAGGGTTCCCTTAGCATTTGGGGTTCCCCGGGATTTGCAGAGAACCCCCTGGTCCCCCCAGGATCTCCCTGAACATGCTGGCGCTGCCTGAGTGAAGTGAGAAGGTTCATACCCAGCAGGGGGTCCCCAGTTCTATCACTGGCATCGTCCAGGTACCCCCAAAACCTCCTGGAAACCCCAAACTCCCCGGGGCTCCGCTGCCGGAATCAACGGGAATGGTGTTGCACTTTTAAGTGCAGTTTCAGTGTGGCTTCCAATTGACGGCTCTTTAAAGGTGCGATGGTAGAGACAATCCCTAAAATCCACCCTGGGGGCAAAACATCCCCTACAGGGGGTTGTAGCGGGGGCTCCCCTACAAATGTCACTTTAAGCCATCATGATCCCCCCTTAAAAGGGGCCTTTGGGGCTGCAGCCCCACAAATGCCCTAAAATGGAGAGGAAAAAGCACCCTTGTGGTGTGGGTTCCCCCCCCCCCAAAAAAAAAATACTTAAAAAGAGAAAAATTCCTCTTCAAATGGACCTGAAGAGCCCTAAATGCCCTCACAGAGGGACAGGATCCACTCCTCTGCTGGGGCCGCTCCGAGCCGGGAACTCTCCCGTTCGCTGCACTCGGGGGAGCCCCAAATGACGACGGGTCCTGGGCTGAGCCCCCCACTCAGCCGGGGGTGCGAAGGAAACTGGGAGAGCTGGGACGGGGCTTAGGAGTCCTGGGGTTAACTGGGGGACCCTCAGTGGGTCCCACTTCCGGCTGTCCCCCCTCTCCCACCGCTTTCCCATTTTCCCCTTCAAAGGTCCGCTCCCCCCAGCCGGTTTTGGGGGTCACCGGGCCTTTTCCCTTTATGTCCTGGCCCGGCCACGTGGCCAGAGGGTCGAAGGAAGGGGAGGAGGAGGAGGAAGAGGAGAGACAGAGGAGGAGGAAGAATAAGGAGGATCGAGAGGAGGCACCACGTGCGTTCCCCGCTCTCTGTATCCGCAGCTCCTTCGCCCCCAGACCATCGCCCCCCGCATCCCGCAGGTGCCCGGGGAGGGGGAGCTCGCCCCAAATATCCTGGGTGGTTTTTTTGAAGCAGGGAGGGGTATTTGGAGCTGACACAAAATATATTTGGGGCTCCCTGTTTCATTCTTTCTGCCGGTGCGGGTGGCGCGATGTTTGGAGCTTGCAGCGCTCCCGAGCCGAGCTGCAGATGCCCCTTGGGGGGACATCAGGGGGTCCCCGAGAGGTGTTTTTGGGGGTCCTGGTGCCGGTGGCGGCAGAGCAATGGCTGAGCACCGCAGCCGCTCTCGCAGGTGTCCCCTGGGCTCTGCGGCGCCGCGGGGACAGAGCCCAGGGCCGGGGCTGGGTCCCTGCTGCCAGCAGGGCGCTGCCCAGGCTCCAAACGCTCCTGCAGCTCTGGCAGCCTCGGGGCCGAGCCCATCCCTGGGGGTCCTGGGCAGTGCCCTGCACCCTCTGCGGGGAGAACCTTGCTCGAAAATCCAACCTAAATCCCTCCTGGCACAGCTCCAGAAGCTTCTTGGGTGCTGTCCCTGTGCCAGGGTACAGACTCTGGGGCTGTTCCTACATTATTAATAAAATGTTATCATTTGTGAATTATTCAATTATTATTCTTACTCTTACCTTGTTCTTTCTAGTTTTTTTCTTCTTGTCTTCTAATATGTACTTTAAAGTATCTAATATTATTCTATAGGCATTTTTTTTCACGTTCTTCAGGCAGCAGGATCAGCCCAGCCCCAGAGCTGCGGTGCTGCTGCAGTGCTGTGTGTGCTGCTCTGGCTCTTTGGCTGCACAGCCCCGTGCAGCTGCTGCCACAGGGATGTGTCAGGAGCAGCACAGAGCTGCTGCTGCCTCAGCTGGGGCTGCACCGGGGAAACCCCTCCCGGCCTGCACGGGGTGCTCAGGACAGGCAGGGCTGCTGAGAACACACCCGGCCTGGCTCCAGAGAATCAGCCCTGAGAGGATTTCGCTAGGAATTGTTCCCTGGGAGGATGGGCAGGGCCTGGCACAGAGCGCCCAGGGAATTCATGTGACCGGGAAATTATTAAGTATCAATATTACAATATATTGTATATTCATGTATTTGTATCATATACTTTAATATTAATACACAATATGTAATAAAAACAAATTTGCTAGACTTTTTTTGTTCATTCAATTTTATTTTCATTAGTGTATTCTTAAATTATCGTTCTTTTTATAATTCTCTTTGTTTCTATCTGCTCTTCTTAGCTATTCTAACTACTTGTTATATGCTATTGTTTCTATTCTTCTCTGCTTCTTCTATGTGGTCCTTAATTCTTATTCCTATTCTTATTTCTATTCTTATTCCTATTCTGATTCCTAATCATCTATGAATTCTTAAATTCTTATGACTATTCTTCTCATTTTAAATCCATACGACCATTCTTCTTATATGTATTTTGAAATTATTTTTGGTCTTCTCCATAATCTTAGTGTTCATCTTCATCATCTTCATCGTTATCTGCTTTGTCGTCATCATCTTCTTCACTTTTGTCTTCTTCTTCATTGTCCTGGTTGTCATCTGTCTTCCCAGGAAAAACTTAGGCAGGGTGGGACTCAGTTTCACCAGTGGGCAGGGTCAGCACCAAGGACACAGACACCAACTGAAGGAATGGTGTCATTTATAAAATGCAAAACTGCAAAGAATCACACAAGGAGAATCTCAGTAAAACAGATATTTGTTAGCAAAGAATTACAAAAGGAGAAGCTCAGCAATGCACCCAATCATCACTACCAAATATTGCCCACAGTGATTTACAAAGATCCATCCCCAGTTCCCCCCAGAGTTTGCCATCACCCTGGTGCACACATCAGCTGGGGGAAGCTGTCACAGCCAAGGGCTGCAGAGCCACTCCTGGACACTGGGAATTCCTGCAGGTGCCTCCAGCCACAGCTGAGGCTCCCAACTCTGCTGAGAGAGGGCCCAGCTCTGACAGTGATGAATAAACAAACTGACAGCACTGCTAGTGCAGGAACAGCTGGTTTCATTCTTTGGTTTGGTTTCTCCCGAAGCCTGGCCAGGGCTCAAGGAAGAACCAAGGGAGTTGACTTAGGCCAAACACCCCCAAACAAAGCCAGATGGGACCTTGTTTGGTTTCTAAATATACAAAGGTAAATCCATGTCTCACCAATGCAGAGATAGACAGATCATATTGCTAAAATGCCTCATTAATGAGCAGATTAAAAGATAACATTTGGTTGGAAGGTTCATCTAGAGGTCACCTTTGGCTCAGGTCCTGGTGCTCAGGCCTTGGTACTTCAATCAGTGCCTTGACCAAGGCATGAACTACAACCTTCATAACAATTTTTTCAATAACTGAATCTTAAATTCAGGTAGGAGGCATAAAGGCATCGCCTCTTGTTCTTCCATTAAGTGCTGTTCAAGTTCATTACTCAGAGCTGTAAGTCACATTCTTTCTAAAACATGCCTAATTAGTTGCTACTCTCTGCTGTTGATCAAATCCCCACTGTTTCCTGAGACTGTGTCTCTTTTGAGACAAGTCTCAATGCTCCATTTCCCAGCACAAAGTGTCACAACAGCTCTAACCTGGGATCATAACACAGCAAGTGCTCACACTGCAATGACTGCAGTGGCTGCCACAAATGCATTTCACAGCAGCCTCCAATTTGGCAGCCATGGAGCCAATCTCACCAAGAAGAATTCTCTTCTTCCTACCACTCTTCTACTGTTCTTTCTATCGAGGTGATTCCTGACTGTTGGACTTCAAACAGAAGTGCAACATTCCTGTCCCATGGCAGCCCAGGCTCCTCCTTGGCCAGCAAGCAGATAATTCAAGGCCAGGCAGTTCTGTAGAGACCCATTTGTGTTTGTTGGAGCTCACAGGATGTGCTGTTGGACATTTTCACAGTATCATTTTCTGCTGCTTTTAATAATCAATGCAGCTCATTAATGTAAACTCCACAGGACAAGGCAGTGCACATGGGGCACACGTGAGGGAGGCGGGCCCATGGTACCGGTTTTGTCCACAAGGAAGCCGCACTACTGTGGGGGGAGGGGAGCTGCAGTGCCGGTTTTTTCCAAGAGTGGACAGCACTTCTGGGGGATGGAGGCTGCAGTACCTGTTTTGTCCACAAGGTGAAAGCACTACTAGGGAGGGGGGGCTGCAGTACCAGTTTTGTCCACAAAGGGGCAGCACTGCTTGGGTTGGGGCTGCAGTACCTGTTTTGTCCTAAGGGATACAGCACTACATGTAAAGGGGCTGCAGTACTGGTTTTGTCCACAAGAGGGCAGCACTACTGAAGGGGGTGGCCGGCAGTAGCAGTTTGGTCCACAAAGGGACAGCACTACTGGGGGTGGGTGGTCAGTACCGGTTTTGTCCACAAGGAGGGAGCACTACTAAGAGGGTGGGGCTGAAGTACCTGTTTTATCCACAAGTGGGCAGCATTGCTGAGGAACAGGGAGCTGCAGTACCAGTTTTGTCCACAAGGGGGCAGTACTACTGGAAAGAAGTGGTAGTACTGGTCTTGTCCATGAGAAAGCAGCAATACTGAATGGGATGGGGCTGCAGTACCAGTTTTGTCCACGAGGGGGAAGTACTACTGGTGCGGGGGGCCTGCAGTACCGATTTTGTCCAAAAGGGAGCAGCATTTTTGAAAAAGAGGGGCTGCAGTGCCAGTTTTGTCCACAAGGGAGCAGCTCTACTAGGCGAAGGCTGCAGTACCGGTTTTGTCCACAAGGAAGCAGCACTACTTGGGGGAGAGGCTCAAGTACCGTTTTTGTCCACAACGAGTCAGCACTACTGGGAGAGGGATCTGCAGTACCGATTTTGTAAGCAGGAGTGGGGGGGGATGCAGCACCAGTTTGTCCACAAGTTGGCAGCACTACTGGGCGGAGGGGGCTGCAGTACCGGTTTTGTCCACAAGGGGGCAACACTGCTGACGGGCAGGGGGGCGGCTGCAGTACCAGTTTTGTGGACAAGAGGGCAGCACTACTGGTGGGGGGGCTGCAGTGCCGGTTTTTTCCACAAGGGGCAGCACTTCTTGGGGGTGGGGTGCAGTATCAGTTTTGTCCACAAGGGGACAGCTCTACAGGTGGGGGGGCTGCAGTATTGGTTTTGTCCACAAGAGGACAGCACTACTGAAAGGGGAGGGGCCTGCAGTACCGGTTTTGTCCATGAAGGGACAGCACTACTGGGGTTGGGCGGTCAGAACCGGTTTTGTCCACAAGGGGGCAGCACTACTGGGGGTGGGACTGCAGTACCTATTTTTTCTTCAAGGGGGCAGCACTAGTGAGGAATAAGGGACTGCTGTATCGGTTTTGTCCACAAGGGGGCAACACTACTGAGTGGGAAGCAAGCTGCAGTAGCGATTTTATCCGTAAGTGGGCAGCACTACTGAAAGGAAGAGGCAGTACCGGTTTTGTCAACGAAGGGGCAGCAATACTGGTGCAGGGTGCAGCAGTACCAGTTTTCTCCAAAAGGGGGAAGCAGTACATGGAGGGGGGTGGGCTGCAGTACCGATTTTGTCCACAAAAGGGCAGCAGTACTGGGGGTGGAGAGGTGCAGTACTTGTTTTGACCACAAGGGGGCAGCATTAGGGAGGGTGGCGGTCCGGCGGTACCGGTTTTGTCCACGAGGGGTCAGCACTAGTGGGGGGAAGAACTGCAGTACCGTTTTTTCTACAAGTGGGCAGCACTACTGGGGGTGGGGCTGCAGTGCCGGTTTTGTTTACAAGGAAGCAACACTGCTAAGTGGGGGGGCTGCAGTACCTGTTTTGTTCACAAAGGGACAGCACTACTGGTGGTGGGGGGCTGCAGTACCGGTTTTGTCCACAAGGGGACAACTCTCCTGGGGGGGGGGAGCTGCAGTACTGGTTTGGTTCACAAAGAAGCAGCACTACTGGGGGTGGGGCTTCAATACCAGTTTTGTCCACAAGAAAGAGGCAGTACTAGGGGGTGGGCTGCAGTACCGGTTTATTTCCACAAGGGGACAGCTCTACTGGGAGGGGGCTGCAGTGCCTGTTTTGTCCAGAAGGGGACAGCACTACTTTGGGGGGGGGAAT
>NW_027635758.1:0-60931 GCF_903797595.1 Erithacus rubecula | reverse complement strand
GCCGCTGCAACCCTGCCCTGCTCCCATTGCCCGCAGCCATCCCTGCGCCTCGCTTGCGGCGTCACCCCAAAGCATCAAGGCCAGCGCGGGGAACTTTCCGAAAGGGCTCCGAACTGAGGAATCCCGTGGGAAACTCTCCTCTCTGTCCAGTGAAAGCGAAATCGCTCCGTGTTCTGCAGAGCTGAAGGGAGGAAAAAGATGTTCCATTGGGTAGCTTCACTATTTTGATGGGTTTGCAAACAGAGTTCCCCACTTGAAAGCAGACAAGGTCAAATGGGAGAAAAGGAAATGAAAAGAGAGAATTGAAGACATTCTTTTTTTCACTTTTCCTGCAAAATGTCTGGTTCTTTCTCGCTGTCTCTGCCTGTCTTCAGCAGATTTCACACATTTCTCTTTCTTTGGAGATAGAAGCAGCAACAGGAAGGGGCAGCAATTTTGTCAGCATTTTCATCCAAGCTAAAGTCCTCCCACCTTGAAGGATGTTATTTTACCTAATGATTAATGGCTTACAGTGATAGTGAACTCACACTGCTGTCTTCATCAAGAGGTTTTGCATTCTTCTTTCCTCAGTAATACTTTATTTTCTTTTTTTCCACAATCAGGGCAGAGTTACAATGTGAAATCCCTCCCAGAACCATGTCATATCTGTGGAAACCATCAAAGGTCATCTTGCAATGCTCTGCTTAGTGTCACTTGTTCTTTTTATTTTAAATCGTCTCTTGAACTGGAAATAGTTTCCAAGGCAGGGAAAAAATAGACCTATTTCTTCCATCTCTTTTAATTTCTGCCCCTTTTTACCTGCTTTAACCATGAGGGCTCCTGTGAGTATATTTGGTGATATGGCAGAAGCTCACCCCTCAGGCAGAGTGGATATTTCCCTTGCATCCAGCTTGTCCTGAGTTCTGGCTGACGCTGCCTCCTCTTGCCTCCTTCCAGGTCCCTTTGTGAGCAGCCCAGCCCTGTCCCTTCAGTCACTGCCCTGTGGGTGACGTGCTGGCACAAGGATTGTTGGTCTCATCTCATTCTGGAGCAGTGTTTTGGAGTGAGTGTTTCCAAGATGCCCTGTCACCTTTTCCTCTGTCTGCTGGCTTTCTCAGGAAAACTGAAATCCACTGCCTAGAAAATCTCTTCCCATTTCATCTTAAACAGCTTAACACAGAACCTAAATTAGGATTGCTCTGCCTCAGTGTGATGGTGTTTTCCTTTCTTTAGAGACAGTGTAAGAAACCTCACAGAAATTATCCTAGCAACTGAATTACAACAAAATTTGTAATGAATAGGCCAAAAGGAGAAGACAGGAGTTCAGAAAAGAAGGGACATCTTTCTCCATGTTTCCTGACCCTTATTTGCCTCATGTGTGTCTACATGCTGCTTCATCAAGAAAAGCCTTTCTTTAAGGCCTCCTTTGTAAAGTCATGAGACACACACAAATACTGGCCCTGTGGCCTACAGGGGATGAGGAAGCAGCTGGTTAAAATGAGGATTGTCCATCAAAATGTTTAGTCAAACCTGTGGTATAGTTATGGTTACATTGACTTTTCCACAGCACTCTGGGGCTAAGAATGAGTAATTACTATTGGCTGCTTTTTAAGGACACTGAAACTTAAAAAGAAACATCTTTCTCTTGTATCATGACTCTTCCCCAACTTTCTATGTTACTTGTAATATTTAGTATCAGTTGGAAACACCACAAGGTAAATAATGGATATTACATTTCAGTCTATGGGCCAACAGTTGGTTTAAAAATGAACAACAGAAAATGGTTTTAATTTATTTTTAGGAAGGAAGATCCTTAAAATTGCAGTATATTGTTTTAGATTTCTAAGATTTTAGATTTTTAAGAATGACTTCTTTCCAGTTTACAAAGAATTTGTAAAGAGAAGAAGTCAATGTACAGGCCTGATCACTTGAAGTACTATTGTTTCATATCTTTCTTTTTCCCTACATGGCATTGTAAATTTTGAATCACAATTGTTACTGTTATGGGCTGATGTTTGGACTGGCTCTTAGAAAATGCAATTCCGGTGGTTTTCTGCTGCTGAATACTTAGCAGTTATAAGTGAAAGAACAGACAGTTTTGAAAGTGAAATATGCTTTATGGGAATATAATTTTTTAACTAGTCTCCTGGTATTACAGGCTACAAGGGCAATATTGAACCAGTCTATACTCCTTTATTTTTGATAAGCATTTTGAAAGTATTCATCTTTTCAGTATGTCTGCCATACATTGGTGTGTGTTTCAGGTGAAACTCTCCTGTGTGCCCTGCTGCTAGCAGGTAAGATCTCCTTGCAGTGTAGGAAGACACAATTTTCCCTTTCTGATTTGCACACAGCTGTGCCACTGCCTTGACCTTTTCATCTCTGCTGCTTAGACAGTTTTTCCTCCAACACCTGTGCCAGCAGTATTCCTTAAGGTGATGTAGCTGTGGTGGGCATGCAGGACCCAAACTGCTCCTGATCTTCTGGGAGCTAACTGTTGGTCCCTGAATGAATCCTGTCCTGTTTATTTCTACACTGTACATGTGGCAGAGGGTGTTCCTGCCAGTGTTTTAGGTTACATGGTCTAAGCACAGCATCGTGAATAGTAAAAGCCAAAGAAACAAATGTGTCATTTTCTGTCCAATTTACCTGGGGTCTGTATCTGAGACTTCTATTGCTGATAAAAGTGAGAATTCTTGGCAGACAGATTCCTGAAAAGCAAGTAATGAGTCATTGAGTTTAGCATCTATTTCTTTAATTCCTTGGCTACAAAATGGGAAAGAGAATATTCATCATTTTCTTTCTTCTCACAGATACACTGTTTACCTAGTATGGGAAGACTTAGACTCCAAATTTTCCCTAACATAACTAGAACTATTTGCAAAGGAGATAGAATCCCATCAGACAAAGGCAAACTTACTGCAACACCATGTACAGAGTATGGTGAATAAACCAGAGAGTACAATGGAACTGATAAAGCAGCCTGGTATCTTAGGCCTTATGGAACAGAAACCATGGGAGAGACAGACATGGATAAATGCTCCTTGGGCAAGAAGTGAGCAAGAAATATATTGTGAAACTTCGCAATAAGATAATGTTACCAGGCCATGGGATGTCATGAAGAATGTGGGACCAATGGGACATAGTTACCAAAATTAGAACCCTTTGTGAGTGCCATGCAAGTTAAACCCTCTATAAACACCTTGTATACTCTAAAAATTGGCTTCTGATCACAATTCAGAATGTTCCCTGTCTCTCCAATTGCTCATAACACAGTAGCCATACTTTTCAGTCTAGTGAGTACAAAACACCTGAAACCAACACTTAGGGGCCACCTTAGTCTCTGGGCTTTGGAGTGTAAGAGGAGAGAACATTAAGTCTGTTATACAACAAACAAAACTGCAAAGCAAAAAGTCATGTTAACTGCCCTGAAAATGCACCTCAGTTTTGGAATGAACTTGGTGTGAAATGGTTCTTTGTTGAACTTCACAAGCAACATCTGCCTCTTTCTTCTGCCTCCTCACTTAGATTTGTTCTGGCTGCAAACAGCATTTCAGGCTGTTCTAGTGCTGCTCTTCCCTGACTAAAATGTCTCTGTACATTCCCCAGTCTCAGCTGAATATCTCTGTGATCTGTTTAGTGTGGTGACTGCCCCAGTCTTGTTAGAGCTGAAGCTGTGATGCCTTGCTTTGAGTCACCCTGTTTGCTGGACATGCTGCTCAGGTCTGCCAGGATTGTCATCCTCCCTCAAGTGAGCTGAGCTTGTGGAAGCATGTCAGGGACATTGAAGAGCCCAGGTAGCTCAAGTGGAAGAAATTCTCATCATCTGTGCCCATTCAGGCTGCCTGTGCCTCTGGCAGAGTGAAGTGGCATTTGTTGCCTGAGTAGCTCTAGGTGGACTAAAGGTCATGGTGAAATATTGTAGTGAGGGCTGTGGCAAAGGAAAAACACCTTGGATTTTTCAGGGGAGTTTTCAGTAATAATCCCATCTCGTTCTGGCTGCTGTCACAGGTAGTTTATTCACTGTCTAAGATAGCTCAGGAGTGATTGTGGAATGTTTCTCTTGGACTTGATAAGGTATGGACTATTCCTCATCCAGATGTGTGGCTGTGGGCCTGTGTGTTTATCAGTGTCACACAAACTGAGAGAGGCAGACAAATTCTGCATGGCTTCTGGAGTTTAGGTGCCCTTCTGCATCTTCTGCTTGCTGGAAAAACTTCTTGCCAAGCAATGGAAGATACATCTCCCTCTTCTTATCCAGGAATATTGGCTTGACCATCTGTATCTTGCAGCTCATGTCAAAGGGAAGTACTGGGATTGTGGACATCTCATAGACTTGAAACTTCACCTCATGATGTGTCCTGCAGTGAAGAATGTCTTTTTATTAGGGAAACATGAAAATATTCTAAACCAAAGAAAAGTAAGCAAAAAAAATAAGGTATCTGTTGTCAGTATTCAGGATAGAGAAACTACAATTTTTGAAAAAGATTTGTAGATAAAGGGGGGAAAAAAGCAGGGTTTACTCTGTTAAAGGTAAAAATTAAAGTCTATCTTCTTTTACATCCAATCCAGGCACACACCTGCCAGGAAATTAATTTACCTTTTTTTCTCTTTGGAAAGGTTTGGATTTGTGCTCTTTGTTGTGTGAAACAAAGCTGGATTTCAATGGGAGCCCAGCACAGGTGGGAGTCCACCTGGGGAAGTCATATCACAACTGCAGCAAACTCAGGGTGTTCCATCCTCTCTTGTGGAGGGTTTGATTTCCAAACACACCTTCTTCCACTCTGTCTGGAAACTGTATGGTTCACACAGACAGAGTAGTTCTGATACTATTTTATCCATAATCTAAACATAGAAACATCTTGCATGCACAGGGAACAACATCTTCCTTTAGAACTTAAATCACCACTAACTGCTTTAGAAATACCATTACTCGTTTGATGTCTCTCCAGGGAACGCATAAAATATCTCCATTACTAAATATATTAGTTCCACTATACTTACCTGAAAATAAATACTGTGGTTTGCAATAGTTACAGTAACAGAAGATTGGTTTAGTGATCAATTTCCCATTTATTTGATGTTTACATTTGAAATTATCATTTCATTTGACATGTTCTTGATTTTTTAAAACTTTCTTCTTTGTTTCTTTCTACTTGAATCTTCTTTGTTATTTCTTTCATTACTATCAAAAATGTTGTGCCTTTTGTCCTTTGAACTTGCTAAGACAGATGGGCATACTTCTGGTTTGGGCTGTTATAGCATTATAGTTTTTAATGCTTGCTATAAGGCACTTTCCTACACATGTTCCCAATGCAAGTCTAACTACTAGAGCTAAACAAATGCAGCTTAGATCATGAAAAGGGCTGTAAAGAAAGGAAACAAATACCAGACAGGAGTATGTACAGCCAATGATTCTCCTGTATGGTAAAAGAATTACACATATATATATGTATTTCTTTGTCTTGCTAAAGGCTGAAAAATTATTCAAGTTTTTTGAATTTGTTCTTTTCCCTCTGCATGGGTTATTCATCTAACAGTTTTGATATTGAACCAAAGTGGAAGTTTCACAGCATGAGGAGAAAGGACCATCAAAAGATGCATTTTATACTTTCAGGATCTCTTCTTCCATTGGTTTCCAAAATGAACAACAGCAAACAGGTAGCTTTAAGGAAGGTGAATAATAGAAAAAGACAATTTGGCTACTGTTTAGGGTTGTGCCTTCATGCTGTCAGTGAGAATGCTGAGAATCTGAAGCAACTGAAATGGGTGCTGGCAGCAACACCCACAGTGCCTGAAGGATGTGAGAGGACAGGGACATGGTGAAACAGCCCAGGACACAGTGAGGATCCCTCGTGCACCACCCTGCTCCTTGCTGACCTTGTGTTTTCCATATGTCAGAGCCCTCAAGGCCAGGCAGCAGGATGGCAGAGGGACCTTCCAGTGTTCCTGGGCAGGCCTGGATGAAGGAGGATGAGGAGGAGGAGGAAGGCCCTGGGGCTGCCCCAAAATGGTCTCCTGAAAGGACAGAGAGGTTCAAGTCAGTGCAGGCAGATGAGTGGCAGAGCTGGGTCACAGGGCCAGTGTTTGCCCCATCCCATCCCATCCCATCCCATCCCATCCCATCCCATCCCATCCCATCCCATCCCATCCCATCCCATCCCATCCCATCCCATCCCATCCCATCCCATCCCATCCCATCCCATCCCCTGTGGACATGAACAGGGAAAGAGGGCAAGAGGGGATGGGGCTGATGCTCCATTGAGCCTCACTGTGCTGGCTCTGCCTGGGGGGCACGGCTCCAGGGAGGCTCAGCTGTTATAAATTCTCAGCCTGTTATAAATTACTCACTAAAATCGGGCAGATCAATCAATAAGGCAATTTATTAGTTAATTGATAAGGAACAGGAGCAACGCTGGGGGTGCAGGGAGTCTGTGCTCTGCCAACACGTCCATCCCTCCTTTGGTCACTGCCCCTTTTATAGGCACTGTCTTGGTGGGCTCTGGCATGCCCCTGTGCATGGGGGACAAGCCCAAGCAATCCCAAACATGTTGTCCAGCATCCAGCAGCAGTGGCTACAATCCCCCACCAGCTCTGGACAAAGCCTGAACACGTTCTCAGGTTACACTGCTGGCAAGCAGGCAACAGCAGGGACCAACCTGCTCATGTCCAAACAAGCTCACATTTTCTTTATACATAAAAGTGGGGACAATTCACAATTATAGTGACAAAATAATAAAAAATACCTAAAAATAAAAAAAAACAAAACAAAACAAATCAAACAAACAAACAAAAAAAAACAAAACCAAAAAACCAAACCTAAAACAAACAACAACAACAACAAAAACACAATTTATATGAAAGTGATTTAAACAAATATAATTAAATCATTAGATTTTCCTGTATCTCATGTCCATGTTTTTCCTTAGATTTAGCATTCTTGTTTATATTGCTCCCATGGTGTATTTCCATAATGACAGTAATCACTATGTAGCCTCTGACAAGCCTTTCCCACAGCCCCTCAGCTCTGACCATGGTCTTTGCCAGACCCCACAGAGAACCTGACTCCCAGCTGAGAACTCCTGTAATGCTGAGGCTTGTGCTGGTGTGCTGGATTTGCTTGCACACACCAAAATCTTCCAGTCTGAAGCGTGCAAGTTGCTGTAGCCAGTGCCTGGTAAGGATTTAACCCATTTTTAATGCATTTTAAAATCAAGGGCTCCTGGTTTCCAGATGTGCTATTAACTGGCAGAAAGCAGAACTTCCCTGTGGGAGCACTTTTTGGAAAGGATTTAGATACCAGATTCATTGGCTCCTGGGCAGCAGACAAATATTTGCTGGATATCTCTGTGTGCATATAAAGGAATACACACCTTAGAGGCATTTTCAGGGGGAAATAACCATGGACTACCTACATGGGTTGAAGTTTTCAAGAGCAAAAATGCAAGCTGTATAACTTAATATCTGATAACTTTTCTTTTCTTTCTTCTCCTTTTCTTTATTTTTAGAAAGCCAAAAGTTCTTTGGTTCCACACATGAAATTCATCTGAAAATGGTTTCTCTCAGCTTTATGCTTTCCCCTTTTGTCCTTTGCAAATATAACCACAGACATATTTAAATAATTTTCTAAACAGTAAAAATGTAAACTAGCCTGAGCTATGACCCCTCCAAGGTCTCAGCAGAAAACCACCATCTTCAAGATAATTGTTTCTTTACAACTGTATTTTGTTGCTTCTCCTCTAATTGTTTTAGAATGTATGTTGAAAAATCCCTGAATGTATACAATAGTTTTCTAGACTGCATCATTTTTGTAATGGATTTTTACTTTTATTGCCAAGTCAAAGTATGGAAAAATATAAAATCAGCATCTTCCAGTGTAATTTTTCCTCTGCAGAGTAACTTGCAGTCTTTAAAATGAACAGTATTCTCTCCTTTTAAATCTCATAGGGAGATTTGTTGCTTTCATTCCTTTTGCCAGCCTGGGCTCATGCTATCACTATCACCTTGCAGTCATGGTGAGAAACATGCACACAACATTTTTATTTGTGTTTGGTCAGGTACCTCATTATCTGGCAATATCCTTAGATGCCTTGTATTAGGGATAAATCCCACTGGATCACACTTCATTCTTTTCATAGTGACAGGAATATTGCATAAAAGTCTCACATTGTTTCCTACTGCTTTTCCTGATGTTCATACAGAAGATTTTAGTTCAGTCTGAGTCTATTTGTAACGTATTCCAGTTTTGTATCCACTGGCATTTCTCTGTCATATGAGAAATAATCAGACAAATACATTTTTTCTATGTAAAGGCAGTATCAATTGGCCAGTTTCAGGGTTATTATAAATCCTGCTTTGTTCTGAAATATGCGTAGAAAGCACAAGTTATTTTCTCATAGCACTAAGAGACCCGAGGAGAAAAAAAAATGAACAACTGGGTGGATGAAAACAACCACCTCAGCCTGTTAATTTTTCATGCTTTTGATTCTGCAGTTGTCAAGGAATTGTATTTTTTTCCTGATCAGTACTCAACATTCTTAAAGGAGCTAATTAATTAAAAACCCTATTAATTCACAGACTCACAGATTCACCATGGTTGGAAAATACTTGTGAGGTCATTAAGTGCAATCATCAACTACCTCACGTTTGCCATGAATCCTGTTCCCAGGTGCTGTATCCACACATCTGTGGAACCCTTCCAGGGATGGTGACTCCACTGTTTACATGGGCAGTCAGCTTTAACGCTTTGCATCCCCTTCTGTGGACAATTTTCCTCATATCCAATCTAAACCTCCAATGGCACAGCTTGAGGCTGTTTCCCCCTGTCCTTTCCCCTGTTCCCTGGGAGCAGAGTCCAGCCCTCCCCTGGCTGCCCTCTCTTGCCAGGGAGTTTTGTAGAGTGAGAAGGTTCCCCCTGAGCGTCCTTTTCTCCAGGCTCAGCACCTCCAGGTCCCTCAGCCTGTCCTGGTGCTCCAGGTCCTTCCTCAGCTATGTTCCCTTCTCTGGACATGCTCCAGCCCCTCAATGTCCTTCTGGTTGTGAGGGGCTCAGAACTGGGCACAGCACTCGAGCTGTGGCCTCAGCAGTGCCAGCACAGGGACAGTCCCTGCCCTGCTCCTGCTGCCACCCCACGGCTGGCACAGCCCAGGGGCCACTTGCCCACTGGGCACCCCTGGGCTCGTGTCCAGCTGCTGCCACAGCCCCCACAGGGCCTGTCTCAGCTTTTGCAGCCACTTTTCCCCCAGCCTGGAGCTGCAGGGGGCTGCTGTTGTTGCCCGATGCCCCAAACAGAACACAAACTAACAGAGTTAGTTTATGCGGTGCTTTATTCAGGGCCCGGGGAACCTGCGGACTAGCGTCCAAAGTCAGGATCCCACAGCTCCCTTTTTCCATCAAGTTTTTATACCTTTTTACAAAGTGGTCTACGTGCAGAAATACACATTCTTCAAAACAATACAGATACATAAATCTTGCAGGTATCATTCCTAAAAGTTATAAATTCTGCATGCTTGTCTACTTAGAACTATAGGCTACCCCCCTTAATCCCCCTTGTATATTTACCCATCACCAGAATCCTTTAATTATTATTATTATACTTTAACCTTATCTTGAAAGTTTCTAGATGTCCTATATGCCCTACTAAATCCTTTGATTATTGTTTTCACAGTTCTAAATGTTCTATATGCTCTACTAATTCTTTTCACTATTGTTTCACAAGGTAGGTTCTCAGGGCCTGTCCGAAAACTGCAGTTTTCTAAGCCTTAGCATGACTACTACTATATCTACATTAGTCCTTTTTCTCATTATTTCGGTATCAACTCCCCCCTTTTGAGCATTCTTCAGATTTTCTGCAAGGATGCTCAATTCTTCAAGTTGTGGTTTTTATGTAGAACGGTGAGTCTTCTTTTCGAGTTGGCAGGATTACTTCTTTCCGGGTCAGTGCTCTCATGACACGTCGGGTATT
The DNA here is from genome assembly GCF_903797595.1 of Erithacus rubecula. NCBI lineage: Eukaryota > Metazoa > Chordata > Aves > Passeriformes > Muscicapidae > Erithacus > Erithacus rubecula. The sequence goes on along the minus strand of NW_027635758.1, from coordinate 50,988 downwards.
AGTTCCTTCTCTGGCAATCATTCTTAAAAGACATCTATACATAATCATGCATACTACAATAATTAATACAATCATTATTACATATTGTACAATTGATGATATCCAACCAGAGACTTGGATTCCTAGGGAGCTAAACAGTGCTCCTACCCAGTTATGTTCAGCTTCTTCCTGGACTTCATGCACTTTTGTTTCAATTTGTTCCAATTGACTTATGTCTTTTTCTACTCCTTCTGTGACATTTGGGATATGTATGCAGCAATGATCAACCTTTCCTTGGAGGTATCCACAGACTCCATGTTCTTTTAATAAAAGCAAATCTAATGCCATTCTATTTTGGATTGTCATTCTTGTTGTTGCCTGCAATTGTAAATTTAGATCCTTAAATCCTTTCTTTGTAACTGTAGCTAGCCTCTCAGTTTGTCCTAGCAATTTGTACAGCATCTCCCGGTTTCTATATGTAGAAATTGGTGCAAACAAGGATTCCAATACCCACCCAAATTTAACTCCTGATGAGGGTTCATGCCATTTATCTTCATTTCCCTGTCCTAGTTCTTCTGCTACTTTATTTGTTTCTCTCTTTGCTCGTGACTGCATCTCTTTCTTCGTTAATTTAGACTGTTTCCAAAAAGGACATAATGTGGGAACCCCTAAGGTAATTTGTGTTACAGGCCCGTCTAATGGCAAATGTGTTGTCCATTGTCCATGTCCCATAATCCATACTAAATTTCCTGGACTCCTGATAGTTGTATCCTTACAGCTCAAAGTTTTACCCTTCTGGTCCTGCGGGAAAGCACTTCCTGGAATTGTATGGTTAAGTTTTCTACACTCACAACCCCATTTTATAAGCATTCTGACCGGTGCCAAACTAATTTGATTCTCTGGAGTGTCACAGGTGAGAATTTGGGTGCAGTTCCAATTTTCTTTTGTGGCGCTCAAAGTTTTTGTAGATGTGCTGGTTTGAGATACTTCTGTGTGAGTGGCATTTCTGCTTCCCGTCCATTGGACACACCAATTAACTTGTCCAATGTAACTATAATGTTCTAATATGCTGGGGCCCCATACCGTTTTCCAACTGTCCCACGAGGATTCCTGCCGGGATGAGTTCTGGCATATCATTTCATAATAGCTTTCATTTTTAGGTATTCTTTTCTTTTGCCAATGTGGTAGAAAACATTCCCACTTAGCATCTTCAGGTTTTACTTTTCCCCCTGTCGCTAATTGAATTCCCCAATCCCTAATTTGTCCTAACCTTCCATGGCTAATTAGACAATCCTTATAGGTTAATATTCTTAATGTTTCTCCAACCTTTTCCCATTTTACTTCAATTTCAATTTTATTTCGTAATTTTAATTCACAACTTCCATTCTTACCTCTTTTTATTAGGGGTAAATTTCCTACTGGAATCACTCCCCAAGGGATTGGTTCCCCTGCAGCTTGTGGCAGAGGTAAACATGCCGTTATTTTTGATACATTTTGTATTTGTCCAAAATCTCGAATTAACCCTACTACTAAATTTTGTTGTTCCTGGTTTCTCTGTAGTGCCAGGCTTGTATCTCTTAATCCATTCCACATATTTACTCGTGCACTGACTGGTATTACCTGCACCGAGTACCCCCTTCGGGTTTTATTTTCCTTTAAAATACCTACATTTATGTCCCCATAATTAAAGTTTTCTTTAATCCACACAATGCATGAGAATTGTCCTACCTGATCAGCTTGCATATGAGATATTGTCAATGTGGTGTTACCTCTTTGCTGTTCCATATCTCAAAATGTCACGATTCCTTCTGTAAATACTTCGTCTGTGGTGATTTGTCTCCAGGCTACCTTTACTTCTTTTAATCCAGCTCTCTGGTTGTCAGAAAACAAACAGGTTAAATTTATTCCCGCACCTTCTGGCACTATTACATCTGGCTCCGGAACTGTAATTTTAACAAATGCTTCTCCCACCTGCATTATACAGACTAATGTTAAAAGAACTAAGTCCTTGCCCTGAACACCAGCTTTGTTGCAGACAGAGGCTGTACTTCCCATCTTGACGGGACCTTTTTGATTCGAGTGTAGTGAATCCAGTTGTCGATCCCTTGGACTTTCACTGCCGTGTAGGTAGTCATGATCACTTGGTGAGGACCGCCCCATACTTCTTTCAAGGGTTCTGTATTCCAGTTCTTTACATATACTTGATCTCCTGGCTGGATGTCATGGACAGGATTTTCCAAGGGCAGAGGCCGGTTCCACTGCAATGCTCCCCGCAGCGCTGTAAGGACTTTATTTAAAGACAAAATGTAACTCAACAATACTTGATCTCCTACTAAGTGAGGGTCCCCTTTGTAAGTTGCAGCATGATATGGCTTGCCATACAAAATTTCGTATGGACTTACTTTTATCTTTTTTCTGGGTTTAATTCTGATTCTTAGCAAGGCTAGAGGTAGTGCCTGGGGCCACTGTATCTTTGCTTTCTGACAAATTTTTTTAATCTGCCCTTTTAATGTCTGATTCATTCGTTCTACCTGGCCACTAGATTGTGGTCTCCAGGGTGTATGGAGATTCCAGGCTATCCCTAATACTCTGGCTACCTCTTGGACTACTCCAGCTACAAAGTGAGGTCCCCTATCTGAGGACATTCCTAATGGGATCCCAAATCTAGGAATGATTTCTCGTAGTAAGGTTTTAATTACTTCCTTTGCCTGGTTAGTCCTGCACGGGAAAGCTTCTGGCCACCCTGAAAAAGTACACACATACACTAGTAAATAACGGTACCCTTGTGCTTTTGGTAGCTCTGAGAAATCTATTTGCTAATAGTCTCCTGGTTGCGGCTCTACTTGTAACTTTCCTAGTTGTACTTGCCTTCGTGTCACTGGGTTATTTTTAATACAGACAGGACACGTGGCGTTAATCCGTTTTGCCATTGTTAACATCTGGTTGGAAATCACCTCATGTTTTAAAAATTGTACCAATGCGTCTGCTCCCCAATGGCACTTGTTATGTTCGATTTCTAAAATTGTTTTTATTACTTTTGTCGGCAGTAGAACCTGACCTACAGCTGTGACATACCATCCTTTTTCATTTTTCTGGGCCTGGAGAAATTGAGCAAGCTTCTCATCTTCATGTGTATACCATGGTTTCTGCTCAAGAAAAGAAGTTGCAGGGTTAATTCGCACTGGCAATAAAGCTAATTGTGTCCATACCTCTCGGGCAACCTGTTTGGCAACTTTGTCAGCCAACTGGTTTCCTTGGAACGCTTTTCCCTTTTCTTTTTGATGTCCTTTTACATGCATCACTGCCACTGCCTGAGGTTTATGCACTGCTTCCAATAGTGCTAATATTTGTTCTTTGTGCTTAATTTCTGATCCTTGAGAATTTAACAGTCCTCTTTCTTTCCATAGTGCTCCATGTACATGTATTACTCCAAAGGCGTATTTTGAATCAGTCCAAATGTTTACTCTTTTCCCTTGACTCAATTCTAAGGCTCTCACTAGAGCATGTATCTCGGCTTTCTGGGCTGAAGTTCCCGGGGTTAAAGCTTGAGCTTCTATTATTTGTGTCAAAGTCACTACTGCATATCCCGCATACCTGGTTTCGTTTTCCACAAAGCTGGATTCATTTGTAAACAGTTCCTATTCCGGATTCTCCAAAGGCTCGTCTTTCAGGTCCTTCCGGCTGGCATACACCTGTTCAATGATTTTTACGCAGTCATGTGTCAATTTGCCTCCTTCTTCCTGGCTGCTGCTCCTAAGAAATTCTGCTGGGTTGAGATGATTAGTTATTTTTAATTCAATGTCATCTTGTTCTCGGAGAAGTGCCTGGTATTGTAACATGCGGCTTGATGAGAGCCAATGCCCCTCTTTTTGTTTTAAAACCGCAATGACCATGTGGGGAACAAATACTTCCATTCTTTTCCCCAGAGTCAATTTTCTGGCTTCCCGAATTAGAAGCACTGTTGCTGCCACAGCTCTAAGACAACCTGGCCATCCGGCACTTACAGTGTCTAGCTGCTTTGAGAAGTACCCCACCGGGCGCTTTCATGAGCCCAGTTTTTGGGTGAGCACCCCTATTGCCAGTCTCTGTCTCTCATTTACGTATAGTTGAAAAGGTTTTGTAAGATCTGGCAATCCTAATGCTGGGGCTTCCTTTAAGGCTTGTTTCAGACTCTGGAATGCTTTTTCTTGAGTTTGTCCCTACTGAAACACAGGGCTTTTGGCTGCCTCATACAGGGGTTTTGCTTTTAGTCCAAATTCTGGGATTCACAAGCGGCACCACCCTACCATGCCCAAAAAGGATCTTAACTCTTGTGGATTTCGTGGTGTGGGTATGGTGCAAATTGCTTGTATTCGATTAACCCCCAACTTTCGCACCCCTTGTGAAATTTCGCAGCCTAGGTAAATTACTTGGGTTCTTACCAGCTGAGCTTTTTCTTTCGATACTCGGTATCCAGCTTGTCCCAGCATATTAAGTAATCCAATAGTGAGTCTGAGGCAAACATCTTTTTCTGTGGAGGCTATAAAGATGTCATCAACATATTGTAGGAGAACATATAAGAAAGGTGATTCTTTTACCTGAGTCGTCTTCCATTTTTCTAACTCTCGAGCCAATTGATTTCCAAAAATAGTTGGTGAGTTTTTGAATCCTTGTGGTAGACGCGTCCAGGTGAGCTGCTTCTTGCGTCCCGTGTCTGGGTTTTCCCACTCAAAGGCAAAGTATTTCCTACTTTTAAGTGCCAAGGGGATACAGAAAAATGCATCTTTCAAATTAATCACTGTGAACCACTTAAACCTTTCCGACACAGCTGTCAACAATGTATACGGATTAGCTACTACTGGGTGTATATCTTTAGTGATGTTATTAATTGCTCTTAAATTTTGAACTAATCTATACTTACCATTTGGCTTTCTGACTGGGAATATCGGAGTATTGAATTTTGACTCACATTCCTGTAAAATTCCCAAGCTAAGAAATTGTTTAATCATGGGTGCTATTCCTATTCGTGCTTCCAATTTCAAAGGATATTGTCTTACCCTTACTGGGGAGGCTCCTTCCTTTAGTTCTATTACAACCGGTTGTGCTGCTTTTGATTTTCCAGGTACTTCTGTTTTCCATACCCATGGTACTACAGCTTGTTCTATCTCTTGTGGTATTTCTGCTGCTTCAACTTCTTTTACTACAAACAACTTAGCAATATTCTCCTCAGGAAATTCCAATCTTACTCTACCTTTTTCAAATATTATTTTTGCCTCTAACATTGACAATAGATTCCTCCCGAATAGCGATTCTGGGCTATTTGGCATATATAAAAATTGATGATCAAATTTTTTCCCCCCAAATTTTATATCTAATGGCCGCAAAAATGTTCGTTCTTCAACTTGTCCCGTAACCCCCACCACTTGGATAGTAGAATCACTCAAAGGTCTTAGCTTAGTGTTAACAGCTGAATATGATGCCCCCGTATTTACTCTAAATTCTAATGGTTCCCCATCTACTTCCATTATTACCTTTAAATCCTGGTCTAGTCAGCTCTGATTTTGGTAATTCCCCATCATGAGGGCTTGGGCGACACCTTGGGGATTTCCCGGGAAAGCACCTGTATTATTCATCAATCCCTGATTTCCATTCCCGCTGGCTATAATTCTTCCCCCAAAACCCATGCCTTGGTTGAGAGGACACTCATTTTTCCAATGTCCTCTATTTTTACATAGAGCACATTGATCTATTCCTAGCTGTATTCTCCCTTTTCCCATATTAAATTGACCCATAAGTCCTCCCGCACCCATTGGCATTCCCTCCTTTGCTATTCCCCTTCCTCCTCCTCGTCCACGTCCACGACTCTCCCCTCTCATATTATTTCCAGCCGCTTGCTGTAACACTGCTAACATAGTAGCCTGCTGTTTCCTGGCCGTTTCTTTTTCCCTATTATTATATACCTTCCACGCAACTTCCAACAGTTTATCTAAATTCCGAGTATCCTCTCCCTCCAGTTTTTGTAATTTCTTTCTAATATCTTCCTGAGACTGCCCCATAAAAATTAATGCTAGCTGTAATTTTCCCGATTCCCATTTAACTTTTAAATTAGTGTATCTACGAGCTGTCTCCTTAAGCCGCTCTAAAAAGGTTGACGGAGACTCATTCTTTTCCTGCCTGACCGAATACAACTTAGACCAATTCAAAGTTTTTGGTATTCCATTCCGTATTCCTTCTGTTAACAAATTCTGATAAGCTTTAAGTCTCCGAGACCCGCCCGTCGAGTTGGGATCCCACTCCGGATTTTTTCTAGGTACCAAATCATTTACTGTACCATCCACAAGCCGCAACCTAATCATTTCTCGTGCTTTCTCTGTCATAGCTTTAAACACCATTTCCTTTTCAGTAGAATCCATTATTGTGTCTAACAAAACTTGTAAATCATTCCAATCTGGGTTCTGAGTCTTAATTACCATTTTTACCACCCGCGCAGTTCGTTTAGGATCCTCCCGATACGCCCCCGCTGATTGTTTTTAAATTAGTAAATCATTCGGAGAGAAGGGAACTTTTACTATGACCCGTTCCCCCTGCGGCCCGACAGCTTCACGGAGCGGAACCATTAAATGAGCACCTTCTTCTTTTTTCTTCCTTTGCACCTCCCACCGCCCTTTCCGAGTTCTTTCACATAAGGGGGTCCGAGGTATATCAGTGGTTTCTATTTTTGCTTCCCGATCCCCCCTTTCTACCTCTGGCATACTTTCTCCACGTTCCTCCACCGGAGGGGCACTAGGGGCTATCAGCAAAGAAACATCCTCCTCAGGTTCCGAAAACCTAACCGAGCATTCCTTCTTTTTCTGCCAACCCTTACATCCATCACAATTCTGCTTTAATGTTTTCAAAACTATGATCCCACACTCCTTTTGCCACTCCGGTTTATCTTTCAAATAATAAAAGAGGTCTAGATACGGTATTTCATCTCATTTTTCATTACTTTGCAGAAAATGCATCAGAGGTGTAATAATGTCAGGATTCAGTGTACCGTTCCTAGGCCATTGCATACCATCGGGTTTATATAAAGGCCATACATAATTACAGAAATCAATCAATTTCCTTTTACTTAGTTCTTGACCAAAATTCTCCACATTCCAATGTTGTAATAAACAGCCCAAAGGCGAATCGTCCGGGATTTCTATCCCAGAACTTGCCATAGTTCTAAACGTTTTTAAAGACATTATTTCACCTTTTTTTTTTTTTTTTTTTTTTTTTTTTTTTTTACAATATACACCACACAACACTTACACCCTTTCCACAAACCTTACCACACTGCACACCACACACAACACTCACACCCTTTCCACAAACCTTGCCACACTGCACACCACACACAACACTCACACCCTTTTCCACCAATTCACCAATTTTGCCTTTCTCGTCGCCGCGAGTGGCAAGTGCTGAACCTGCGCAGTCACTGCCGCGTCTGACGGTCAGCGCCTAGGCTTTTCCACAACCTTAAAGACGTCTGTGACCCCCGTGCGGAATCGCCGTTCCGACTTAATCGGCAGGCCCCCCTTTCCCTTAATAAAAGAATAAAGCACCTTCAGGCTTACCTCCAGGTCGTCCGTCAGGCGCGGGGTCGGGCACGGGTTGATGTTCTCCCCAGAAATCACCTGGTGCCGGCGTGGAGTGGATCAGCTCACGAACCGCCCCAGCCACCTCCGGAGTCCCATCTGGGGTGCCAGGAAAACTGTTGCCCGATGCCCCAAACAGAACACAAACTAACAGAGTTAGTTTATGCGGTGCTTTATTCAGGGCCCGGGGAACCTGCGGACTAGCGTCCAAAGTCAGGATCCCACAGCTCCCTTTTTCCATCAAGTTTTTATACCTTTTTACAAAGTGGTCTACGTGCAGAAATACACATTCTTCAAAACAATACAGATACATAAATCTTGCAGGTATCATTCCTAAAAGTTATAAATTCTGCATGCTTGTCTACTTAGAACTATAGGCTACCCCCCTTAATCCCCCTTGTATATTTACCCATCACCAGAATCCTTTAATTATTATTATTATACTTTATCTTGAAAGTTTCTAGATGTCCTATATGCCCTACTAAATCCTTTGATTATTGTTTTCACAGTTCTAAATGTTCTATATGCTCTACTAATTCTTTTCACTATTGTTTCACAAGGTAGGTTCTCAGGGCCTGTCCGAAAACTGCAGTTTTCTAAGCCTTAGCATGACTACTACTATATCTACATTAGTCCTTTTTCTCATTATTTCGGTATCACTGTGACCCGAGGCAGGACCCAGCACTGGTTGTCCCTCACCCCTTGGGCTCACCCCATGGACCCAGCCTGTCCAGACCCTCTGCAGAGCCCTCCTGCCCTCCAGCAGATCCACACTCCCACCAGCCCGGTGCTGCCTGCAGTCTCAGTGAGGGTGCACTGATTGCCTCCACCAGACAACCAGTGAAGATGTTAAACAGCTGATGAGCTGTTCCACCAGCTCCCTAGGTGATTCTCATCCAGCTCCGTGGACTTTTGTTGGGCTGAGTTTCACAGCAGTTTACTGACCATTTCCTCTTGGATTATGGGGGCTTTATTCTGCTCCCTGCCTCTCTCTTCCAGCTCACTACCTTGGCAGCAAGTGGTCTCATTATTAAAGACTGAGGCAAAGAAGGCAGCTCCTCATTCTTTATCTCTCTGTTTCTCTTCACATCCAACAAAGCATTCTCCTTGACCTTCCTTTTGTTGCTGATATATTTACATAAACACTTTTTGTTGCCTTTTATAGCAGTGGACAGATTAAGTTCTATGTGGTCTTTGGCCCTCCTAATTTTCTCCTGCATGACCTCACAGCATCCTTGTAATAATCCTGAGCTGCCTGCTCCTTTTTTCCAGAGGTAGAAACTGAAAGTCACACATGGATCACTATCTGATGTAAGCCTCAGTGCACAGAGCCTAGTAAAATAACCCAAGGAAAATAAGGAATTTGTACTTTAGGTGCTTCAGTGTCCTTATTTCTTCCCTGCACACCTGGTGAATGTTGTTGAATAATCCTTTTCAATGCACAAGAATGAACAATAAGTTGATTTAGATTTTAGAAATAAGGATTTCTCTATCTTCCAAAAAAAAAAACCAAAACAAAACAAAAAAAAACCCCAAAACCCCCAAACAAACAAAAATAACCCCAAAAAACCACACAAAACCCCCGTTGCATATTTATGGCTACTTTTCATGTTTGTATATTGCTGTGTTTCTGAGTAAGGCATGCCTACAATTTTGTACAGAATGTACAAGTGCTGTATCTTCTCCCCATGAGAACATGGATGATGGGATTGCCTTATATAAAGCCCAACACTTGAAATATGCACACCTTTCCTTAAAATAGTAATGCAAAACAATATGGGGTGGGAGGGGTAAGATTTATTGCAAAGATGGTAAGGAGGTGGCTGCAGATTTTTCAAATATTTATTAATAGGCTCTTTTGTGCCATCCATTTCCATAGTAACAGAATAGCTCATGCAATCATGGCCTCATTCTTCATTTTCCAAAGATAAATAGATGGGAACTGAGATGCACGGATGAGACTAAAATCCCAGTTTCAAAATTGGATTTCTGCACTTGAGACAGTCTGAAATCTAGATTTCTCAAGTCCTATCCATTGCTTTAACACAAATTTATCTATATTTTTACTGCAAAACAAAGTAATTAAATGATTAGCCATCAAATAAATTAAATTTTTTCTCTTTTTTCAGAGTTTTGCTAGTCATCTTGACTGATTTACCTGATTTACCTGATGGTGCATGTGTGAAGCCTTTCTTGTGAGCAGCAGACGTGGCAGCACAACCACACCATGTTTCAGTTCTGCTGATTAACCCTTTGAACCCAATGGTATTTCTTGCTTTGTTTCTGAAGGATTTCAACATCTAGATAGCACTGGCACTGTGTGTTGGTCTCAAAATATAAATTTTAATTGAATTTATTTGAAAAGCACTGAAATACTTAACTTTGGCGTGACAAGAGTGTGTACATCTGTCAGACTCATCCCAAGAATTTTTGGAAGCATTATTTCTCCTTCACTGATGTCTCACACTGTTTAACACTAAGGCATTACTGGAAAACCCAGACTAAGTCTTATCCACTCAAAATGAAAGACTTACTGGGATTTTTCTGAATATTTCAGTGTTGCAACAAAATCCCTTTTTCTTCTGGGTTTCTGAGGAAAATGTGTTTTCTAGCAATGAAGAACACTGGTGAAAAATAGTCAATCTGTTACAGCAGGTCTTGAGATTTCTAAAGTGTGAATTCTGGTGCTGGAAGCTGGGATCTCATGTGCCCTTGCCCTCAAAGATGTTGTTTCCTACAAGGGCCAGTAGCAGAGAGCCCCCAGAGAGCTGGGCTTTGCAGTTTGTGGCTCTTTCAGCTCTGGTCCTGCCCCTTGTTTTTCATGGGGGGACAGCAAGGGATACCTCCTGAGCTGTTCCCTGGCTCTTGACCCTCATCTCACTGTGTGAAGCTGTTGGCCAGCTGACTTCTACACTCTCCTCCTGGGGAGCAACTTTTACCATCCAGCTTTTGCCAGCCCACTCTTGTAGACTGAACTGTGGCTGCTGACAGGTACCTTGAGCATTTCTCAAGGTAACCACTGAGATTCTTCTTTGGAGAAACATCAGAAACCCAAAGGTCATGTATTAAATGTTATTACTTCTCTTTCTCTCTTCAGCTGCCTTTACAAATGCTTCCTTCTCTCCAACAAAAGCAATAACACCTGTAACAACACTTGGAGATGTCTGTGATCAGTGTTCATATGAGCCATGCTTCTGTATTACCTCCTCTTCCTCTGCCTGGTTTGATGCACTTTTCCCTTTCTTCCTGCCTTTCTTTTATATCATTATTTTCTCCATCAGTGCAAATATTTCTTTCCCCCCAGTGATTGCAAAAGCTCTAATTGGTTGTACCTTCAGGTTGTACCTTTCCTCTGCTGATCATCAGCAAACTGTACCTTTTTCACTTATGGCTTAGGCAGAAATTGTGTCAGGCTTCATCAGCTTTCCTCTTATCTGTGATGAAGTTTGAGTCAACTCATGACTCCTCTGGAAGCATCACCCAGAGCTTTTTCTGAGACTCTTCCATTTCCACAGGCTCTTGGCTGAGGGTTTGGAGTGAAATCAGAGAAAGGCACCAGGACAAGGGGGAGAAAGACATGCCCAGAGACTGTGTCAGGGAATGAGACATTTATTTTTTCTTCTGTGAAGATTTTTCCCAGCCCCCTTTGTGCTGCCAGCGGGGCTTCTTCCTGGGCTGGGAAGCATCCAGGGGCCTGTGAGCCTTCCTCTTTGAGTGGCTCTGTGACCCCACAGAAAAGTGGTCCTGTCTGGGAGTGGAGGGGCTGTGACTGGAACCCTGGGCAGAGGGACCTGTGGCCACTCTCTGCCCTGGCTCCTCCTGGGGATAGATCTGCTCTCTGGGGATGGGGACAGAAGGGAAGTGGCTGGGACCACTGTGGGCTCCAGCTGGACCCAAGCCCCAGCTTGAGCTGTTGGAGCTAGAGGTATCTCCAGGGTCATCCCCCTTATCCCTGGCAGCAAGGGAGTGCAGCAGGTCCCTGGCCCTCTCACTGCACCAGCTCTCAATGAGACAGATGATGCTGTGGACCAATGGTCCTGTATGCTCCTGTAGTAAATGTTGGAGCCTCTGGATCAAGACCTCTGCGACAGGGCCATGGATGCACAGGCTGTGCAGGATGCTGCTCTCTGCACTCTCCACCAGCCACCACTGATTCCAGTATATCCCCACCAAACGCTGGTGCAGCCAGGTCTGCACTGGGTCCAAGAGATGCTGTTCTTGGCAAAAAAGTCCTGCCCAGACTTCAGGCAGGAGGCCACCCACAGCCATTGGGTAACAGGGGCTGTTTTTAGCCAGGCCACTGGCAGCTGTCCCTGCCTGGCTGCTGGACTCAGATGGCCATTCCATGTCCTCATCCGTATCCCTGTCCATGTCTGTGTGTCACAGATGCCTAGGGAAGAGCTGAGGACCACGGGCCTCAGCAATCATCCTCGTCAGCAGTCCAGGACCAAGCCAGTCTGACCAGGCTGTGCTGGCACCTTATACAGCAGCGAGGGGCGTGATGCTGCAATCATCTCCTCTGATGTCACAATCATCACTTGGTAGCATCATCCTCTGTCACCAGTGATGACACAATTGAATGTGACCATTGAAATATGTCAGTTACAGACAGCGTATTACGTAAGACACGAGGTCACAATCCACCCCCTGGTGATGTCACAAAGGACATGGAGGCCTTGAATGTGAGTTTAGGCCTCTCAGTTGTCCTCACACTTCACCTTCTCCAGTACAATGCCTGTCAAAATAAACAACTCAGTTCTGGTCATCTTCTTCCCCATTGATTCCATCTAGATACATCTGGTCCCAGGTTTGGGGTTTTGCACGGCATTATTTGGCCAATGTCAAATTTGAAGTTGATGGTGCTCTTCTTTTGCAAGATTCCCTTTCCCAACATGTCCTCCAGGTTTCCTGTTCATGCTGGCCATCACTTGGGCAACTCTCCTTCACAGATTGTGAAATCCAGCTGTTCTTCACAATGCCAATTGAAACTTTTCCTGGCTTCCTGCACCAGCCTGTGCTGCAATTTCTCATGGTCATTAATGGACCTGTCTGCAACCTCATCAATTTTCTTCAGCCATAAATCCATTAACACAGGTCTGATGGTTTGATTTTAAATGATGTTGCTGTCCTTTACACTGGTTACAAAAAACCCCTAAATGTTCTAAAATGGGCAGCAGAATAAAGTGAGAGTGAAAATGTAAGTATAGATTTTCAGTTCTGAGGGTTTGTTTGTGTTTCTATGTACGTGCTCATAAAATGTTTTCACAGACATTAGAGCAGCAGAGGCTCCTTTTAATGTTTCCCTAACAGGGGTGTGACATCCAGGTTGATGTACATCCTTTTGGGTTGTTGAATACTGAATTTTATTAGCAGCTTAGAAAATAGGAGCACAGTAAGTCTTGTATTGCTGCACGTGAAACTCAGGCAACAGGAAAAAAGGTTCTTTTATGAGTACATCCCTAAATTTCCATTAGTACTTGAAATTATTAAAGAAATAGAAATAGAAAGATTTATGTTTCTTACATAATTCTTTAGAAGAAGAGTGCTTTCATGATTTGTGTTAGTAACATTTATAAAGGAAAGCATAGTGACTGTACTGAGTAAAGGACATACAGTTAAATCACTTCAATTCTACTTTTTATGGCATGATGAAATTGTGAATTATGTTCATTTTCCTTGCATTTAAAGGCTGGAACAAATGTTGAAGGCTTAGTTACAGGGAGTGTGTCTACAGCTATAACTTTCTTTGTGCCATCATGGCTTCCTTGGATGCAGGTTCACTGTCTGAATTGTGCTGGCAGGGTCTGAAGCACTGTAGGTTGTGCCTGGAGTTCAGATGAGCATCTTAGGGTGATCCAAGAAAGGCTGGCTTCTCTCTGGTCCACATTAAAATAGGCAGCAAGGTCTGATTAATAGGGCTGCTAACTTTGTACCCATGAGCTTGGATTCTAGTACAAACTGGTTTTGTTTCCGTTTCTATCCTCAGGAGAATATTTGTCTTTTTTTGTAAAGCTGTTTCAGTCGTTTAGGTGAGTAGAATAGATGGGATTGCTGTAGTTATGGAGCTCAATCTCTTTCTTCTCCATGTGTGTCTTGTAGATAAATATGCATAAAATGTGAAGAATGAGGCTTCAGGACATAAGCCAGATACTCATTTGTGCATGTGAAATAGGATTAATGAGTGACCAGCCTTGACTGGAAGCTCAAGTGCAAATCAATTTACAAAATGATAAAGCAAGAACATCCTTAATGAACAAATCAAGCATTCTGAAGCATTTTAGTTTGCCTACAGTTCTTCTCCCTTTAAAAATTTTTCTTGGGAAGGCCATGTTCAATGGCACAGAAACAGTAATGCTGCATTTATGACAGTCATTGGCAAACATCACAAATCAATCTGCAGCAACTAAATTCAGGGTTCCACACCGCCAGAACTCTCCTGCATAGGTGTGAGGTGAGCTAATGGAGCTCTTCCTGCCAAGGAAGGCACATGGAGATGTGCAGAGTTGGACACTGTCCTACATCTGGAGAACACAGTCTTATGAGGTGTCACTGTGCTATTTGTGCTGGTCACTCAGTGAGGCAATGCATTAAGCTGGAGATTGACTATTATTCATTGTGCAATCATTACCAGGCAAGCCATGAACATAATTTATTGTACATTCTGCTGGACAAGGAGTGCTCACTGCAGTGCTCTGCTGATCCTGGTGATCCTGAGGAATTTAATGTTCAGCTGGGACACATGAGCCCATGCCACGAGTCTGCTCACACAGTGTTGTGGGACTCATAGTTATGTCCACAGCTCCTCTTTTCCCCCACATCCCAAAGGAAGCAGCACTGTGATTGTGTCTGTGCTCTTCTCACCAGAGTGACTGAGGAGAAATTTACTGCTAAGGCAATTCTAACTTATATGTCTGTCACTCCTACTGAATGTTCAGTGAAAGATTAATCTCTTGAGGTAGGTTTCTATGCACATTGCAGGAAAAGTTGTGTGACACTTATTACAATGTGCAAACCTTGATTCTGTGCAGGCTTGAGATGGATAACAGTAGTCCCATGTATTTGTAGTTGAATATCTATTGAATCAAGTCCTCTATGACTTATTTTTGGTCAAAGGACATTTCACTTTATCAGCTGGGATCAACTTGCACTGGAGTAAGAGATCTTCAACGAGACAGAGAGTTTCACAAATAGGATCTTTCTTTTTTTAACTTTTGTTTCAGCACTGAATTAATTTTTCAAGGCAGCTACCAGAGCAGGAACATACTCTGTTGTAAGACCTGGTAAAGTTGTATTGCATTAATAAACACATCAATTATTCACAGAGCCGCTTCTGAAAAACTCTTGGAGCAACTGACTATTTGTAAATACATGGCTGAGCAGACACAGGATGCTGCTGCTAACAGAACACTACTCATTTAATTAGCATTTGGATCTGGTCTTGAAATAAATAAGCAAATACAAGTTTGACTTGTGGCTAAAACCATATGAAAAGATCCAAATTACATCACTGACATCTTTAGCAACAGCTTGAGGTCTGAGCAGGTCTGTTGTTCAAGATTCTCAGCCTATGTAATCCCTTTTCCTCAGCAGTGTAATAAATGCATGATACCTGGCAAGAAGAAATAAAAGGCATCTCACCATGGCAGAATATTCTTGTGTTTGCTGTGACTGGGGATTAAGCATCAAAGTACTTCAGGGTTTATCAGAAATTATTTGCAGTGTTTAAGAGGGCACAAGATGCGACAGGAATTATTGAAAACCAGGGATTATGCCCCACTGAGAGGGCAGTTATTCCTCTACTGCATCTGGCACCACTGTCAGTCCACATGGCAGGCTCAGCAGGGAGGAGTGATGCAGGGCCAGAACCTCTGCTTATCTGTACCATTGAAAGGAAGGCTGCTGACTTCAGTGGTGCCAGAGACTGAAAATTCACTGAAAATTCACTCATTCCTACAGCCAGTGTCTGTAGGCTTGGATTGTGAGGCACACAGGTCATTCAGATCCTTTTAGAAATTATTTTGTACCAATGGAAAGCAGCTAATGATTCCCCAGGGCTTTTAGTTTGACATTGTTCACACTTTAAATTTAATTTTACAGGAAATAGGAAATAGTTTCTTTTTGCTCATGCACTAATCTCTCCACCATATGGAGATCCAGTTCATTTATTTGGGTCAGTTTTTGAGTCATAATGTTAGAAATGTTTGGGTTTTTTCAGCTGTATGGTTAATATAAAGATACACATTTAATAATAGTGAATATTGGCTATTTTCTTAGTGGCTTAGACATGTTAAAAACCACCAATTTATCCAAAGCTTGGTGGATATAGGAAAAACATGTTTAATATATTTACTCATTAATTTAGTATAATTAAATTTGGGAAGAATTTTTTGTAATAACAAAGATACATATTTCCCACCAGCAGTTAGACATGCATTTCTATGGGTGAACTGCTCATCAGTCTGACTCACTTGGTGAAATGAAGACCCAAATACACAAGTGTCTTTACCATTTCTACCTATATTTCTGCTTTTATGTATAAGGCAGGAAAGGTCAGAAGAAAGCCAAATCAAGATTTAGTCAGTAACTTTTTTTTTTCCTATGAAATGGAGAGCTTTTTCTTAGCTTAGCATGGTTGTATAGTGTAAGTCTTACTGTTCCATATCTCTTTATCTAGGGTTAATAATAACTCGTTGCTGCTATGGAATGAACTGTATGTAACACTGGAATTGCAGCTGTGGGTGTAGGAGGAGGTCAAAGGCTCGTGGTTATGGACAGCTCACCACCCATTAACTCTTCATAATTGAAATAAAATTGTCTTTAAATGAGCTGGTTTTGTGCATAACATAGAACACAACCACACCACACCACCACCACTATGTATCTCTCAAATGAAATACAGCAAATTTGGGTATTTGGTGGAACTGAAGATAGAGTAAGAGACTTTTGGTAGCATCCATGCAAGGATGAATCCACATTAATTCATCTATATAATGTTTCTCCTTGATATCATACTCCTACCAAAGCACTTGGGATGCTTATATGTAATCTTAAGCTTGCAAGACAGCCCCAAACGGTCAAATTTCAGATCTTGGGAGCAGGATCTTATCATTCTGAGAATGAGCTTCATCATTTTAGTTATGTGTTAATGGTGTTGCAGCTGGGCTAACATTTCACTGGTGAGACTGCAATCCATAATTAGCGAAACAATTATTTTGCATATTAGGAACGTTTTCTTGGTTCACATAGGGTACAAAAATTGTAGATTAGCAAATTAGTGGAAAATGTCAACAATCTAAGCAGTAACTTGGACACAACAACTTCTCTGGTGCCTGAGGGTCTCTTTAGACGTGAGACCTCCTCAGAGAGGACATGCAGATTGTCAGGAGTCTGGGTTCTCTCAGAGTCACCGGCAAGAAAGCAGCTTGACACAACCTTGTGTTGTTTCAAGGCTGTTTATTTATCTTATCTTCCAAAATGTTTCAGCCAGCCCAGCACAGGTCCGCTCTGCAAGGCAACCATTACAGAATTGCCCTTGGGCAGGCTGTGCCAAATTTTTACAACCAAAACTACGTATTCAATATTTACAAATTCTTTCCAATGCCATGCAATCTCTTTACAATGTCCAGTTCTTTCCCCATCCAAACTGTGGCTCCCAGGATGCAACTTCAACATGGAGGGCATGAAGAAGAAGGAGGAAGAAGCCCACCACACCCAGGATCCTCCATCTTGACCACATGGCCCTTAATATAAACAATTCAAAAACCTACTTATTATACAATCTAATATTCTAATTTATACTCTACTCACTTTCATATTCATTGCTTCTTCCCCCAGTGTTGGCAAACCTTACCAAGGGCTAAATCCAGCCCCTGCGACTCTTGGACATTACTCAGGGGTCTCAGAGGGGTCTGCTAGGGGGGTTTTTGCATCCCCAGAAGAGCCAGGGAGGTACCCTGGACTCCCACAAAAGAGAGATTTCCATCAACCAGAATATTCAAGGTGTTTATAGTTCTACTAAATTTTTCTACTAGAAATGAGGGGCTGGGACATCTTTCCATTTCCTATATAACTCACAAAGTCTGCCTGACTGCAGTACAGTCTTGGAAGAGGTTCCTCATCCTAAATCATGTCAGTGCTAAGTGTGCTGGAAGATCAAGCACAGACAGCCAAGTCTCGCATCTCACAATTGCGTAAATATTTTCCCCGATCCTCAAAGCCTCACACACCTGACAGTGCCCATCCTTTGTTACAGGGAATGGCTTTCCTGATGCCCTTTCCCAGACCTTCCAATGAGATTTTGAGACAGCTACAACCTGAAAATGGTGGGCTACTTCCCTGAACTCCAAGAAGAAAGTGATCCAATCCTATCTCCCCAGAGATGCATGGCTGTGTGGATGAGGTGATATCCCAGCTGTGTCCCAAAGGCACACTCAGCCTTAGCATCTTAACTCATGCAAGAACACTCACAGTTCAAGCTCTATGTGCTTAGGCCTGGATCTTTAACTGAGTTACCAGCACGATGATTCAATCACTAAATACAGCCTACCATGCTTACAGCTCTTTATAATATATTATCTCTCCGGCTGATTTGTTAGAAAGCCAGCTAAAGGCAAGGAATCATCCCAAGTGAATCTGGTCCTTCAAAAACCTCTTTAAATGGAGAGACTCAGAGGCTTCTGCTAAGTTCAGTTAATTATGTCTGTTTATTTCCATTTCTAACTTTTAGTCTGCTCCTTTTTGCAAAATAGCCTCCAAAGTTTCATGTGTACTGTGGTTCCCTGTTGATTGAAATGAATACCTAATTAAAATTAAATTAATACTTAATTTAAGAGGCATGATGGCTTTGTTAATGGGATCACTCCACATGCATGGCTAATTTAAGAAATGAAAATTACTTTTATGCTGTTAGCCTTACCAGGGGTTTTTAATTTTCTCAAGACTGAAAAAAACACACCCCTTTTTTTGTTTAGCTACTTAGACATATTTTTTGTCTAAGAATATATGCATATATATATATATATATTAGGTTATATATATATTAATCTACATTTATTCCCACAAAAAATTTCTGCTGAATCAGACATTGCAGAACACTTTCAAGGGGAGGAGGAAGAATTTGTGTGTGCATGGGAACCAGAAATAAATGAATTGATAACTTGGAGTAAAAACTGTCACTTAGAGAATGAAACAGTTCAGAATATGTGAAATCTTTGGCACAGTTTGGATATGTACCAAATGTACAGCTACAGACAGTGTCCCAGTCTGAGGTTTCTTCCTTGCCCCGAGATCACCCCAGAGGGACATGAAGGTGGTTCAAACCCTGGTTTTCTCTGAAGCAGCCGAAGAGAGATTGCTGGAGACAGTTTTCTCTTGTTCCAAGGATTGTTTATTGTTTCATATCTCAGGGACTTTTTGCCTGGCCAGCAGGGACTGCTCAGCCTGGCATCCATGGTGGAATCTGCCTGGTGAAGGCAGGGCTTATCTTATATAGTTTAAATTACATGCTACATGTTTACAACAATTTTCCAATACAGTACAATTTTATTAAATGGTCCAGCCCTGACCACATCCAATCCAAGAGTGCCAACGTGTCACCCAACATGGATGACATGGAGAAGAAGGAGGAAAAGGTGTCCACCCCCCAAATTCTCCATCTTGGCCACGTGTCCGTTATCGTAAACATTCCAAAAACCCTATTTATCTACATTCTAAAAGTCTAATTTACACTTCACTAATTTTGGTGACCTGTTTCCATTCTCTTTGTGCTGACAACTTCCCTCAGGGGTTAGAATTCGGTGCCTGTGACACCAGGGTCTCACTCAGGAGTCTTTGAGACCCTTGCCAGGGGGGTTTTGAGACCCCCAGGGAGGCCAGGGGTACCCCCTGGGCTCCCACAGACAGAAATTTTATATGGGGGAAAGAAAAAAAAAAACAAACAACCCTGAAAAGTATTTTTCGTGTGTATCATGAACAGTTGGAATCTTGGCAAAGCAATTGCTATCTCCAGTTACTTAAACAAAAAAATTAAAATTGCTATACTTTAATCATAATTACATTTGCTGAAATTACATATTGCATTTTATTGCTTATTGATTGTATTTTTTCATTGGGATCCATATTATTTCTTTAAAAAAATTTAAAAAGACAAGAATATTTACCTCAGTATATTATTTCATTTTAGTGGTTTAGCAAAGACACCATCATGAAAAGTTCAGTGTAAATATACAGAGCACAAATGGACCTGTGCTTTTAAATTACATTTTCCAGGAGTTCAGACAAGCTAACAGGCCAATTGTAGCATTCATAATGATCTCCTGTGTTAATAATTTCAGGAAAAAAAAAATTAGCCAGATATTTTTAAAACTTATTCCCAAAGTACAGTGTGACAAGGTAATTTCTAATTTAGAGTAATTAAGATCATTACTGGCCAACATGTTTATGCAGATTTTGTAGCTGCCTGAGGTTAATTTTTCCTGGTAACATATTTCCTCCAATTTTAAAGATGCTTTAAGGATTTTGAGCCCCTTTTCATAGTCATAATCTACTACTCTCATGAGTGTAGGAAAACAAATGAGAGATGGAAGAGAGAGCACAGCAGAAAAAGATATAAGACCTAGAATGGGAACTCACAGATATAAAAAAAGGACAGCATATTTAGCTAGAGAGGTCTTTGAAACTATGTAGTTTTGAAAGGCTACCAAGAAATGCAAACAATAGGCTGATTCTGCACTAGTGAGAAAAATTCTCCTTAGAGATATGACTGCTTAGAGCTGTAACTGCTTAGAACTGTAACAGTATACAAGACTAAACTGTGACAACAATGATGACTTCAATAACTTCAATAAACTACTTGCTCAAACTTCATGACTTCACACTTCAATGCCTTATACATCTCTACTCAGATGCTTTGCCTTCAATAAATGACTCAGACTTCTTTTTACTCAAGCTTTAGCTGTTTACTTGAATTACTTCTACGCCCCTTCCACTATTGAAGTCCCATCTCTCAGTCCCAGCACATGAGACTCATTCATTTATCTTTGCAGGAGAGTTGGACAACACCTGTGTCTATTTTTATATTTATGTGTTTCATGATGCATTAAATAATTCAGATTGTTCAAGGTAGTTTTGACTAAAGCTATTGAAGATCAGAATGGATCTTGTTTTGCCTGTCCTGCTTTGATATGGAGGCAATATTAGAATCTATGTTCTTTGATAATAAGGTTCTGCAACATGGGCAAAATTCTGTTCAATCAAAACATCAACTTATGTTTCCATTTTATTCCCTGAAAATGTATTTCTTAAGCTGTAAATGACCAAGTCAAACTTCACTGCTTGTATAACTTGCTGTAAGTATCTCAGGTTTTTGAGTATTGCATGGCATTTAGCAATGCATGACAGTGGAGTGCTGTAGCACTTGCTGTATTCCTGTACATGTGTTTGTGCATTTTGCCTGCACCGAGGCAGAGGATAAGGAATTTTCAACTGATTTGCATTTTCCTCATGGACTTTTGGTGGAATGGGGATTGCAGAGGTGGGAAAAAAGATCCAACAGACCAATTTTCCCTTTGGCATTATCTTTACACATGCTGAAGCCACATTACCTTGCATTGCTGCAGGGCTCTAAAGGAAGAGCAATCAAAATCTTTTGATTGACTCAAGAGAAACAAGTTGGCATTTTTACATGTAGAGGGTGCTTCTTGTGCTTTTTATTCTTGCTTCTTTCTATTGAGAGGTTATGTACAGGAATTATTTCTGTTTGTGATCTAGTTTTCCAGTTTCACAGATGCAGCACCTTTGCCAGTACCACATTGACTCATTGCTCTCATTTGGAAATTGCATTACATCAAACACTGGTCATTGTAGTGGGCTTTAAATGCCTCACTCTTCAGCCTCCCGTGCAGCATCTGATGGCAGAAATTCTCCACTGTCAGTGCTTTCAAGCACTTCACTGACAGTCTGCCAGAGCACTGCAAAGCTTGAAAGCCCAGGGTGACAATATCCTCTTCAACTAAGAACAAAGAAACAACTTTGCAAGAAAATCTGATCCAGACAATATTAATCTTGCATTTCAGCTAAAGGCTTCGTTCTTCCTTTTCACTTTTGAGGCCACTGAGGAAAAAGTACAAAATTAAATATGTTCAAGAAAGAGATGAGGCCAGTGAGACAAAGCAGGTGAGAAAAAATAGCAGGGAAAGGAGCAGAAGCAAATTAAAGAATCTGTTGCAGCTAGCTACATAAGGACAGCAAGGAATGGATTTGCTCTGTCACTGGTACAGCACATGTTCATCTATCAGCATCTGTTTCAGGATGGTCTTGGTCTAGATGACACATTAAAATTCTTCTCTAAGTATTTTTTTCCCTTATTTCTTTCTTCAATTCAAAGAAAATTTAGCTCTAATGCCTAGAGGTATTGGGCAAGTCAACACAAGGAAAATAACTGCCTGAAATCAATTTAGAGTCTGAATAGCATTTTAAAGAAAACATGTTCTATGTGAAATGCTGTCCACATCACAGAGAGAATATGGATGTAGAAGTGTCAGAAGAAACCCATTTTTAAGAAGAATTGGAAAGGGCATAGATGTAAGGGGAAGAGTACTGTGCTCTTGACCAAATTCACAATTACTACAATGTATTTGACAGATTTCTAACCCTTGAATTGAGTAATTCCTATCCATCTCTGAATCATGTTCATTCCAAACTGATTTGGTGCCTGAGGCTTCACGCTGCTGGTTTAATGCTCGACAAAATTCATTGGCAGATCTGGGAGCTATTAGCAGCTCCCTGTTTAATTGCTGCCTTTCATTCTGACTTGTTAAAAACCAGCTGCAGTGACTACAGTTAAAAAAAAAAAAAAAAAAAAACAACAAAAAAACCCCCAAAAAACCCACAAAGAACAAAAAACAAAACAAAACAAAAAAGCCAACCAAACAAACAAAAGGAAAGACAACAAGCCAAAGTGTGTGTGGAGGAAGTAAACTCAAATCCAACAGTAACACGGGCTAGTAGCTGCAAATATCAAATGCTGCAGTGACACCAAGAGGTGAAACACCAGTTTTCACCCTGAGAGTACAAGGCTGAGCCTCAGTTTTAGCACTTCTCATTTCTTCCCTCTTCAAACTTTCCTTCCTCTACCACAGCAACCAGTGCCAGTATCAATGTTTGAATATATTTTCAGTAGCTGCATATAGCTTTCTCTACATAAACCATTAACAAAAATCTATCAATCTTCAAAAAGGCAAAGACGAAAAAATCCAAATTTTGAAAAGAGGAAAAAAGATGTGTATTCTCTAACAGGTTCGTCAATTTCTTCTTATAACACGTCAGAAAATTGTGAAAGAATTCATTGAAAGTAAGTGTCTAAATTAAACTGCTTAGGATTTAATATATATATATATATGTATGTTATAGAATCATAGAACATTTTTAGTTGGAAGAGACCTAGTGCAACAAACCCTGCAATGAGCAGGGAATACAATTTTGAAGTGTCTCCTTCTTCTCTCCCATTTTAAAGGTATTCATCCTTTTCTGGCTGAAAGGGCTGCAAGACATTCTGTAATTTAACTAAACTAATTTTATGAAGGGCTTTTCTTCACAGAAACATTGTATTGGGCAGACAGTCAGCAATGTTCAAACACCATACACATGCACAACAGATTTTCCCACCTCTGTAATAATTCTCTAGTACTCTTCAGATTTTCATTCACTCTAAGTTCTTCCAAAATTCAGCTCATCTCAAGGCATTTTTTTCTGTCTCTGTGTTCATACTGGTACCAATAAAACATTGTCTTTATAGCAACTATGTCATGCCTGATGTAGCCTAATGAAAAATCATTCTTATGACCAGGCCTTACACAGGAAGGATCCAGAGATACATTGCCAAGTAAGAACAAGACTCTACTACATGTTTTAACTCTATAAATCCACTGGAGGTACAGACTTGATATTACTCAGATATTAAATCCAAAACAGAACAGGAACTCAGTAATTTGGAAAGGAGCAAAATGAAACAAATACTTTATAAGTCTTGTTACTGTAAAAACAAAACCAATGCAGAGTTATTAATTATAAACACTGTGACATATTAATTCACTTGAATATCTAGAGAATAATAGAAGAAATTCCTGTTTTAATGCACGGGAAATGCAAGACTAGCGACATTGAATTATTAGTCCAAAGGTTCTAATTTATTAAATAAAGTACTAGGAGATATTGATATGTATGTAAATAAATTGCCATGAGAAGTTTTGATTTCTTTTCTTGATATGGGAAATTATTCAGGATGAAAATAAAAGCTGTCAGAGGAATTGTCTTCTGGACAATAGCCAGTCATTCTACACAAGCTGACAATAAAATAAAGTGCACACTCCCTTCCATTTCCTGATATATTTATTGGGAAAACTGTCTTGTAGTTTTGTCAAGTTCCTCTTTATGGCAAATGAGTTCATGAACTGCAAATGAAGAAGAATTCAAGTGGTAAAATCCCAGCATCTTCAACAAAACTATGTGGCTTTCTCAATCTTATCTTTCTTAAATCTTCACTTCCCCTGCCTGGGGAGCCATCTCATATTTATTCTACAAGAAGGTGACAGACAACATAACAAAGGTCTGGGGAGGCACTCATGACACTGACCTAAGAAGTAGCAAATGTCCAGAAAGAGTCATTTCAGAATCCTGAATAATGGATAATTTCTAACCTATTCCTATGCAGGAAATCTGAATTTTAGAAACTGGAATTCAGGTGAGAAAGTATTCTTAACAAAACTTGCATATATCTATATATACATATACACATACACATACACATATACATACATACACACACAAAACTAAAGCACTGAATATCTGAGTGTATTTCTGACTAGGCAAGGGCTACAAAGGATAACAGCTTGAAATCATCCTGAAACTGCAGCTTCCGGTTGATTTCTTTAATTGTTCCCAAACAGTGGGAAGAAAAAAACCTACTGCAGTTGCAGAGCTCCACAGCTATAGGACATTCTCAGCCCAGCAGCAGAAATAGAGCAGAACTGCATTGGAAAGCTCATGAGGTCCAAGCTCGAGCTGCTCTTGCTGGACATTGCATGGTGATGATAACAGAGCATAAGGATTTGTAGAAGCTTTTCCAGCCTGATAGTTGTCCTTAGCTTCTCCAGCCCAGCACAATTTGAAGAAATCATCCATTTTCTGATCAGAAAAATGATCATGTTTCAAGGCAAGTCCCTGAGTAGGTTTGTCTGTTTCACTGCAGATAAAGAAGATTTGATTAGAGAGAGTCAGAGGTCAACAAACAGATTGAACAAGACTTAACAAAAGGAGGTTAAGAAAAGGATGTTCACTCTCTTATGTGCCCAGGCAAACATCTATTCTGCATTAAAGGAACTTCTAAAAGTTGCTTTGGACACTGCCACGTTGACTTTTAAACCCATTTCCTGATCTTTTCTTGGAAATTATTAAATAGCTTTTATTCTGTTTCTTAAAACTCCTAAATTTTAGGGAAAATTATGCATTTTGGTACCTCATGTGTCATCACAGAATTAGGAAAAGGATTTTGCTTTAAAATCCTTGTAGGGAAGATAAAGTCATAGAAATTGCAGTTCCTAGTTTTTGCTACAGATGTAGGACACCTTTCAGTGAGTGTTAGTGGGATAATAGCACTAAATAAATGGGAAGACCTTACATAAAATACAGGGGAAAGGTTCCACCTTTGCATGTATACACCTCTGTATGATCATATTTTAGCCTTTGCAGAGGTAATTGCACAAGATACAGAGTTAAGCTGTGAATAAGCTCATGGTCTGTCTCTGAAATGGGTAAAACAACAGAGCACAGCTCAGCACATACACTGAGCACAGCTTTGGAAAATCCAAGTAATAACGCAATGTCATTTCAGGTCATCCACTAAAGTGAGGAGGACAAAAGAAAAAATCAGAATGAAAGACTGATTATCCAGATAGAATAGGCAGTAATGTCTGTTTGTTTGTTCCCTGGAAAACCACCACCGGTTTTCAGTCATTTGAAATCATCTTTTCTTGTCCGGAGTTTCCAAGGGTGACTGAACTCAAAACAAGACTAACTGCACTGATGGAGGCACACGGATGTATCTGACAAAGATTTGTCCAAGCAGCACATCCATCATGATCTGGAAGAGGAAGGGGAAGGAATGTAATTTGTCACTGGCAGCAAAATGAAACTTGGGCATCTGTGTTAAACTGTCTGGGAAAGTTAGTGGTCAGTCCAGTGGTTAAGAGCTCCCAGCAGCCACTTTGAAAGTGCCACATGTCCAGGCAGCAGAGTACAGAAATCAGAAGGCATAAGATGTGGATGAGCCTTAACAGCTCTCAGAAGGAAGTACAGGTCCAATAAATGAACTTAATTTGACAGAAGAAGGTCTTGGTTTATCAGGCAGTACAGAACAACTGAAGGTCCTTCTGCAAAGGCCTGATCTAAGCAGGCAGATACAGAAGGAGTAATCTAACAAAAGCCACTCTGATATATATTTTTAAGCAGTGCTTGGGGGTCAAGTATGGAGGAACTCTTGCACATCCCAAGACACATAACTGGTCTGAAGGAGATGATCTTTGCCTGTACAAATTATGATCAAACCCAGCTGCTGTACAGCCAGCCTGGCAGTGTGACAAATACAAATGTATTTATTGTCATATATACACTCCTTACTTTGATTTGAGCAGTGCATCTGGAGAGACAGTAAAAACCAGAGTCTGTAAATGGAACTGCTGCTCAAACCAAATACACTGACAAAAGCACCTGATCACCTTCCCAGTGCAAGGGAAAGCATCAGACCTTTTGCAGGACAGAGGATGAATTTTCATAGCAGACTGGAGAAAACAGTCTATTAGAAAGGTTTCCATGTTTATAAACTAAAGAGAGTTCTGCAACACAGGTTTTAAAGCAGGCAGTGCCAAGGGAAAAATTCTGTCACAGGAAAGGGTGTCTTGTCACAATGTTATGCATTAAAGGCTCTTCAAGGGGCAAAAAATATGAGTGTTTGGGTTCTGTTTGACAGAAAACAGAAGAAAAAGGCATAGAGGCACTTTGGAGTTTTCCAGAATATTCTCAGATAATAACTCATGCAGCTTCAGTTCAAAACTGGGAGTTTAAAGAATATTCAGATTATAGAAATAGTCATAGCATCTGACATCATCACATAGAAACGTATCCAAGCAGCTAGAGAGTATTACTGCAACCACATAGTTTGGCCATAAAACCTCATAAAAAACGGTATTTGAGTAGCATGAAAGTGCACTCTTTTTGATGAAGAATAGTTTATGCTCTATATGCTGTCTCTAAGGGAAGAATATAAATGGAATCTCCAGGACATACATCTAGAATCAGTTTTCACAAATAATACTTTTTTATATATCATGTCTTAGTAATCTGTCCAGTATCCACTAAGAAATATCACCAAAGCTCCTTAGAGATGCAAAGGGTCAAAATCAAGCTTAAATATAAGGAATAATGCTTAAGTCCCAAAACCAAATCCTACAGCTGTATAAAGATTCCTATATACCAGATTTCTTTGTTAAAAATAGAAAAATATGTATCACACAGAGAACCTGCTATCACTATGTGTTAGTCCATTTGTGTGAAACTAGTAAAAGTCCCATCATGAGAAAGTCCAAGGTATGGGATGTCCCTGTAAGAAGAGCACAGAAGAGTGAAGGGCTCTTGTTTAATTTCAAGTGAAGGGTACTGCTGAAAATACAGATATCTTTTGCTCTGTTTTGAATTCAGCAGTGATTTCTCTTCCCAATATGTACAGAAGTTAGAATACACACATGGACCTTTGCAAGATTATTCATGCTTTGTTTTAATTTTGGAAGGTGTATTGGGTGGGAAGGAAATAGTTTGTTGTTTTGGTTTTGGGGTGGTTTTTTTTAACTTTGATGGCTTTTGTTTTCAGGGCATAACCTGCCAGGAAAGGTTATCTTGTGGCCTGTAATTTTGTGCAAAATATTTTCTAAACTTGGGCTGCGATGGATAATGTTACCAAACCTTAAAATTATTATAGTGAGCACTCATGCCATACATATGTCTCTAAAAACAAACAAACAAGCAGAAACAACAACATTTAAAAAGCTAAAAAAGAAACTAAAAAATGAAACAAAGAATCAGCCAGGAAATTGATAGAAAATTCTTGTCAGGCTGAGCCACCTCACTCCTTGTGCAAATATCACATATCCAAGCACCATGCCTAATGGAAATGGCAAAGAACAAATACAAACATGGTGCTAAGAAAACAGATTTAGTAGGATAGCAGATTTAAGAAGCTATTTCCACAGCACTAGTGCCTAAAGTAATTAAACAATCAGAGGATGACTAGATGATGAGAACCAAAACCATTTGGTACTTGTAACAGGCTGAAGTTGACAGTTCTCCTCAGTCCTCTGTTCTCCGCTCTGTCTGTGGAGGAGAGTAAGAAAAGATTATGTGATAAAAAGACAAACGTAGGAAAATGTCATCCCAGTGGACCTATAATGATCATCATTGATGATCATTATACATATACATATATATATATATATATATATATATATATATATATGACTGATAACCTTACCTATGCAGGGCAGCATCTATATTAAATTTATAGCAAGGGAATGAACTATATTTCTTAAGTGTATGAACATTTCAGTGAATATCAAAAATATGGCAAAAAATATTCAGCTATCAGACTGAGCTATCATTCACCCAGGCCCAGAGCAGAGCAATGTTTTGGTGAGCACATCATTTCTTGCCAGTTCAGGAACTTAAGTTCTTATTTAGTTCTCAGTTCCATGAAGTGCTTCTCCATGTGAACACTTTCACAATGCAAAATGCATGCAGTAGCTTTCTAGAAAAAAAAAACAAAACCAAAAGACAACAGTACTTCTTTCAAGAGAAACATTATCTCTTAATAACAGAAACTGTCCCAAAATCTTCAATGCAACCTGGAAAACTGCTAAAACTACAATCATTGAATAAATTCTTTAAAAACCCTTGCTTCTACCGGGGCAGATACTGTGTTGAGCATTTAGACCAGAGCCCTCGTTACCACAAGGGACATGAAGCACATTGCAATATTCAAAGATGTTTGTCAGCCTTTTATCCAACAGCAACAGCAGAGGGTGGTTTAAATCCAGACTTATAAAGGAGAGAGAAAGATAGAATTTTTATATGGGCAGCTAATGGCAGGACAAGGTGCAATGGTTTTAAATTGAAAAAGGACAGATTTGGATTACATGTTAGAAAGAAATTCTTTCCTGTGAGGGTGGTGAGGCTCTGCCTCACTTTGCCCAGAAAGGCTGTGGCTGCCTCATCCCTGGAAGTGTTCAAGGTCAGGTTGGACAGGGCTTGGAGCAATCTGGGACAGTGGAAAGTGTCCCTGGAAGAAGATGAGCTTTGAGATTCCTTCCAACTCCATTTTGATCCCACAATTCTTAGAAAACCGTCCTGCTGCTATAGTAAAATTATTTATTAGCTAAATCAGATAGGAGGAGGCCATCCTTAGCAAACCTAGGAAATGGAGGGGTGTTTTTCTGTCTTTGTTGGGTCTTGGTGGGATTTTTCTATCAGTGATTGGAGAGATGGGGACATCCGAGTTTGGAACAGAAGCCAATTTTATTGAGTATACCAGGCATTTATATCGGGTTTTACTTGTATGGCACTTATGTGGGGTTTTATTTCTGGTAACAGTTTCCCATTGTTTACACATTCTTCATTGCTAAGATACTTTGTGTCTTTTTACTAATTACTAAAGGTCAGACAAAGTATCAGCATGGATCAGAAAGGATACAAAAGAGGCTCTTTCTAGTCTCAGGTTTATTCCATGGCGATGGTGTGGCAGGAAAGAGGGAGATTCTCTCCGGGAAAGGGGAATTCAGGAAAAGGGAATGGGAGTGGCTTTGGCTGGCAGCCAATGGGATAAGGACACGGGGGGTCTAGGTTCAGAATACCGGAACTCTAGGTGGGCTACAAGGTCACAGGGGAAGGTCACAGGACAGGAAAAAGGACAGGGAACCGGGGACCAGCCGGAAGAGATGGACAGAGGTATGCTGAATCATTTCATTTACCTCATTACAACACTTCATGACATCACATTGCCTGGTAACATTATCTTACCACAAAGTTTCACAACATGTTTCTGGGTCACTCCTTGCCCAGGGAGCATTTATCTGTGTCTGTCTCTCCCATGGTTTCTTCTCCATAAGGCTTAAGACACCAGGCCCCTTTATCAGTTCCACTGTACTTGCACCATATTTTTCCAACTCTGCATAGAAGTAAGGAAAATGAGAAGAAAGGAATAAAATATTGCAGAATTGAAAAAAAGATCTAAAATCAATTCATTTCTCAGCCAGGCCTTCCCTTGATTGCTAAGAATTAGTTAGGTTTGCTTTGGTTGAAACACCATGTTTCAAACTCTCTCTACAGTAGCATCTTTCATCTAAAGAGTGGAATTTTTGAAACACCTGATCTGGTAGAAAACAGCCACGATCCTCTGAGTTTCCTTTAACAGCACCTGGCATCCTTCCAGGTATCAGAACTGTGTATGAGAAATGAACAGCGGAATGTGGGCAGACAGAGAAATAGGTAAACCTAATTTTGTTCAGCTAATTTGTAATCATGAGGGAAGCAAGCAGCTCTTGGTGTGCACACCACTGTCTCTGCTTTCCTTTCGTGATTCAGAGTGCTGCTGGGGCATTTCTGGAGGTTGGTTTCATCATGAAAATCCAGCCTGTTGCGCCTGAACAATTCTTACTGAGCCAGGGCTGCTTTTTTGCTCTCAGTTTCATCTGTTAAGCAGCAAGCAGAGTCACTGTGAGCATCTGAGAGCAATGACCTGCCCCTCACAGCAAAAGAAAAGGCTCTTTATATTTAATCTCCTTTGTGGCAAGAGAGATGGGACTGAAGCTCAGTGTTGTCAATAATAATTTCACTATAATCATGGTGTTACCAACTATCAGGGATGTACCTGTGTGCACACTTGATGGGCTTTAGGTAATAGTTCCTTGAGTGGTCCAGAAAATTGATTTCTAGTTATTTTCACAGATGAGATGGCAAATCTATAGTGAATACATATTGTTGGAAACAATAAACCAGCTCCAAATTAGGTGGCTGAATGACTTTTTTCCACTTTCACAGCTCAGAGGTGTGGGAGCTCTCTGGACAGAGTTCTAGCTATCCAAAGGAATTTCTCCAGGCAGCTCCTGCTCTGACTAGAACTTGAGAAGTTATATTTGACATTGTCAGTGGATAATCTGGCCTTTTAAGGGATGGTTCTTGCTGCAGCACTGATTTGCTGACACAGAGAAAAGACAGCTGTAAACAGGCAGTAGAAGCTGATACTTCAGAGGCAGAAATAGGTAACTTGGATGATTGTTTGGGTGCAGAAAATATTAATTTTCATCCCTTCTTTGGATCTGAGCTCAGAAGCCTGCCAGAAGAGTAGCATCTTTGTGTAAACAGATTGGTTATTACATAAATAAAAGCAATCAGCATCAGTTACATTTTCATTGCCTCAGAATTGCTGCCACCCATATAGGGGCACATTCAAACTAAGAAATGGCACAGCCTCTTGTACTTAATGCTTGGGAAAGCAATTATGAGCATCAATGCTCATGAGGGTATGCTCTGCAGCCAAAGTTTGACAGAAAGAATCTAGAAAGATCATGAACATGAGGAAATATCTATAAAATACAGTAAACTTTCAGTTGGTGATGACCCACTGCTTGATTTCTTTGCATATAATACCCAGCCCTGTTGAAAAGGGTGGAACCTTTCAAAGTTTGTATTCTTTGGGGGACTTTTAGAACTATTGGACAGCTATGATTGTTGTTCCCAGGCTGTATTTTCCCATTTCATTATTAACAGCTATAACATCATTCATAGGAATTTTTAATTGTTTTATTGGAGGGGAGGAGGAGGGAGAGAAATCCAGAGCAAGTACTCTGACCTTGCTGCAAATATTCATTTATTCAGGCAATGATTTAAACTGTGGGTTACCAGAAAATCTTGCAAAGAAAAGTAAAATATGATCACAAGGAGTCAGAGAAGCAACTGCCCTATCCATAACATTGTGCAGAGTTAAAATCTAGCAAATGAAACACAAATGTTCATCCTCAAAATGGGGGAAAAATCAGGGCATCCCATTCCAGTTGCACTTTGAAACTCCAGATGTTTTTCTATTTCAAATGTCCCCTTAACTGTCAAAGACTTCTGGACACTCCTGCAGATATTTCCAGAAATTAATCCTGCAAAAACTATTACATACCCACAGGCTCCATCGAGCTGAAGGTCAGCCTTCTTTCAGGGTAATGTCCATCAAACACCACCAGTTTATTGCCACCTGAAAGTAAATACTTTACCCTGCCAGTGTGGTGTTTCCTTCACTGTTCAATGAGGGACTCATCTTTTCAGCAGCTTCTCAGCAAATTATGCTAGTACTGGATATGCTGAGTAACTGGAAAATCTCTTCCACTGTCCTGCAGGTTCTTGATTGGATTTATCTAAATTTTCCAAAGCATAATTATGGCAATCCTAATGGAACAAGTGAATTGAAAGAGCCAGAAATAAATGGGATCCTGTCACTTTGTGATAAAAGAAGCTTTGGGGACAAGGCCACAGGGTTTGTCTTTTAGGACAAATACGTGAGTAAGTTTGCAAGTTCTCTACATTGTGATGGAGTGTAGGATGGCTTGGAGCAACAGCTGGGTCATTGAAATCCAAACGAGTTCAGCTGGTTGTAAGGAACCCCCTTTAGCTGGCTGCTCACAGACATCTTTCTTGAAATCCTCCTCTGGCCATCATGCAAAACAGAAATCAAAGGAGTTTGAGGGGAGCTGGAAGTCTTCAAAAGAAAGACACACAGACACTATTAAATCCCTTTGAAAAAATCTCTGATAGAGAATAACTTCTCCCCTTGCTAAAAATAAGCAATCCTCAGTGGAAAGAAGAAATAAACCAGTTTTCACATGCTGCTGAAACAAAATTATGTGCATTAATGATTGAATATTAATTGAAATTATGAATGTGTGAATGAGACCAAACCTAAACTCATCAAAAAATTCTATTCATTCTTTAAAGCAAACCTTTGTAAAATGTCCTTTTCCATTGTAACTTCTCAAGAGTTTTGCGGCATCATATGCATGGTGATGTGGCACCTACCCCAGGACTAACCATGTCACTTATGTAGATTGTAGCTGGATTTCACATTGATGATGTTGATCCAGAAAATTGTAGCTCTGTCACTTTCCAAAAATACCTAATTGATTGTTCTCAGTGGCATGAGCAGCTTCAGAAATAGCAAGCTTGAAGCAAAAGTTGAAGAATGTGAGTTCTGTATTATTAACAGATAGTTCAGTGGAAAGCAGATGATCCTACACTCATTCAGCCAGAAGAGCCCTGTGTCCGAGCCGTAGCTAGGGAAGAATCTTCATGGCCAGATGAGAAAAGACTCACACACCAATGTGATGCAGTCTAATCCGTTTATTAGTTGTACAGTGCTTCTTTTATACTTAAACATTGTTGCAACACGTGAGGCCAGCAAACATATCATTGGTTAGTGAGCAGTGTTCACATATTACTTGCTATTTATTGATTGGTTTCATGTGTTTTTATGGCATTTTCTCCACCTCTTGGCTCAAGCAGTCTAGCACCCTGATTCAGTCACGTCTGTTCTACCTATTTGCTACTTTACTATATTTTCCCTGCATGTCTACCCACTTACTTGCTACTTTAATATACCTTTCTCATCTGCTTGCTGCTGCTGCTCTGATGTTGTAATCTGATACCAGAGCTATAAGGAATGTCTTACCTGTCCCTCCTGTCCCTATCCTATTGGCAGACAGCCAGAAATCCCCTCCCTGACCCTTTCCTAGAAAAAGCCAAGACCTGAGATGCGCTTCCTCTTTTGCCCTGCTACCACCATGCAATAAAGAAAAGGCAAAGAGCCACTCTTTTGATCCTCGTGCTTGTCTCATATGCTAGACCTAGCTCCTTCTTATTGATACAATAGGAAGAAGTTACAGTTTGTAGCAGTTGGCGACTCAACTTTGGGGCTTGTATTAAGAACCCACAGATAGCTGGAATCCCAGTTTCAGGATTTTCCGCTTGTTCGTTCGATCAACTACCTCCGTGCTTGGTAGCTGTGTTTATACAGCCCCAGGCAGGAGGACAGAGCCGGTAGCTTGCTTTAGCGCCGAAGTAAGTCGGCTCGAAGACAGGCAGCTTTCACGAACCACACAACAGCCAGGTCTGCAGGACAGGTAAAGTCCCTCGTGGGAGGCGTGAACCCCAGGATTTGCCCCTAGGAGTGGGGAGGGGGGTTCCCCCATGCAGGCTGGTGGCGGGCGCGGCGCCAGGGCGGGCGAGCAGCCTGGAGCGCCTCCGCAGCAGCCGCGATTTCAGCGGGGCGGCTCCTCCCCAGTTTCCGCGGAAACCGCCAGAAAAACCCGTTCGGAACGCAGCTGCTCACGGCTCAGGCATTGTGCAGTGACTGGGAAACCCCCCGAAAGCAGTGCAAGGCTGCAGGGTTCCCCCAGGCTCGGCACGGCCGGCGGGACAGAGTCGTGTGTGTTGTGGGGTGTGCGTGGAAGTGAGAGGCGTTGTGCAGCTCTCTTTGGAACAACAATGGGCGCTGAGTTAACTGCATATCAAAAGAGTGTTTTTTCTCAAATTCAAGGAATTTTGCATGCTGAAGAAATTACAGTTTCTAAAAAGCGGTTAAAGTATTTTGTTTTCTGGCTGTTTTCTAAAATTCCAGACTGCAAATTACAAAATATAAATTCAGTTTCATTTTGGGATAATGTGGGAAAATTATTAACATCTAAAGTAGAAAAATTTGACTCTAAAGCTGCTGTATTTCTTCCAATATTTTTACAAGTACGCAAATGCTTATTGGAAACTGAAAATAAAAGACAGCCACAAACAAATTCTTTAAACTACCCCCCCGTCTCCTCCAAAATCCCCTGTCCCTGGAAATAGTGAAAAACCAGAAAAACCAGAAAATACTAAGCCCCTCCCCTCCAGCTACCCAAGTTCTAAAACTTTTGAACAGCCTGCTACAGGATTCTCTGTGTTCCCGTCTCTTTCCCTCAGTTTACCTCAGAATAGTTTGGCAAGAAACTTTCCTTTGTCTCACGGGGGGGACCACGTTTCTAATGGTGGCAACCACGCTTCAATTTCTTCATCTCTTAACCCTTTCTCCTCCTCAATCCCCTTCCCTGCTCCCTTCCCCCCATACCCTCCTGACCCATTCCTGCTACCTTGTAACTACACCAACAGGTTTGGCTAGTCGCTTCTTCCCGGCTCAAGTTACAGCTTCTAATCCTTCTGATTACAGCGAGTGCCAGACTGAGTGCCCGGAGGCTACAGACAGTCAAGGAAAAAAAAATAAAAAATCGCTTAACAGCAGGGACTCTGTCCCTCGGGAGGGAGAAACTGCATTGCCTCCCAGGCTGATAGATAAAGATACACCTAGCCCTAAAGCTCAAAACTTGGAATATTATGTACCCTCCGTTACTCCTGTAGTTTATATGGGTAGAAGAAAAATGGTAATAAAGTTTATCAACCTTTGTCTTACCATGATAAGAAAAAAAAAAAATTGTAAATCATAGAAAAATTTTGGCCATGAAAGTGAAATTTTTAAGGGCATGATGAAAGCAATTTTACCTCAAATGAATTAGTTCCCCATGAATTGAAGGACCTTTCAGGTGCTTGCTAACTCCCTCAGAATATGATTTGTGGTTTAATATTTGGAAATGTTCTTTAATGGTTCTTTTAACAGAAATTCACCAAAGCCCTGTAAATTCCAAAGATTATATTGATGTTAAACAATATGCTTCTGAGATTTTTTGCAGTTCGTAGATAGACTTCGCTCACAGATTGAGAGGCAAGTCCATGATCCAGAAATCCCAGGCCAGCACCATCCAAGCCTGCAGCAGCTGAAGCACCACAAGCAAGGAAGCACCCAGTGTCACCTGAACAGCTGCAGAATGTCACCTGCTTCCAGTGTAAAAAGCAAGGACATTTTTCTAGGGACTGCCCTCTTAACCAGAAAAAAAAAAAAAAAAAAAAAAAAAAAAAAAAAAAAAAAAAAAAAAAAAAAGTAGAAAGCGCCAGCTCGCTTTTAACATTCAGCACTATGACACAAATGCAGCGAGTACTACAAAAGCCTCTCTCTTAAAAACCAAGGGGGGGGGATGGGATAAAAGGTGTGGGTATACAAAGCGAATTAAATGTCAAATGTTCTATTAACCACGTCCAGCAGCCTTGTGGCCGTGTCAGGCTGGAGACTACCAAGGGTTTTCATTTCAAGTCTACTGTCTGGACAACTGTAACAGTGGACCTGTCAAGCAGCGTATTAGACATGACAGTATTTCACATGGAAATGGAGAGTGAGTAATTTCGTTGTGGGAGACACAGCACACACACCCTTAGAAATTGAAATAGCTCCTATGATTATGAAAGAAAAAATATCCTGTCTCATAATATCTTGCAATATTTAGATGATGTATTAGTGTGTGCTGCCAACAACTTAATACTCCAAAACACACTTGACCTAGTGGTTAAAGTTTTAACCTCTGCTGGATTTCAATTGCAGGAAAACAAAATTCAAAAGATGCCATCTTGGAAGTATCTGGGCTTGGAAATTATTGCACGGACTATTGTCCCACAGAAATTGGAAATTATTTGTGCATTAGCAGAGAGGCAGGCTCACCGTTATCAGCCTGAGTTGCCTTTCAAATTCATTGTTTTGGGAAAACTTCCACACCTGCATGGTCTAATGTTCCAGTGAATTAAGGGGCAGAAAGATTCACTCTTAATCATAGAATGGGTCTTCCTCTCCCACCAAAGATCCAAAACTATTACACAACCACAGGAGCTGATGGCTCAGCTGATTCAAAAGGCAAGAATGAGGCTGCATGAACTAGCTGGTTGTGACTTTGCATGCATCCACCTTCCGGTAAAACTTTCTGAGGAAGGGAGGAACTCTCCTGAAAGGTTGACAAAAGAGATGTTTGAACATTTGCTACAAAGCAATGCCAGCCTCCAGATATCTCTGGATAGCTACAGTGGACAGATATCAGTCCACAGCCCAGCTCATAAGTTGTTCAATGAGGAATTCCACCTCATCCCTCGTGAGAAGAGGAGCAGGAGACCGCTCGAGGCACTCACAGTGTTCACAGATGCATCAGGGGCCTCTCATAAGTCGGTGATGACTTAGAGAAACCCACAGACTCAGCATTGGGAAGCTGATGTTGAGTTTGTGAAGGGGTCACCCCAAATAGCCGAACTGGCTGCAGTGGTGAGAGCCTTTGAGAAGTTCTCAGAGCCTCTTAATCTGGTAACAGATTCAGCTTATGTTGCTGGGGTAGTGTCCAGAGTGGAGCAGGCAGTGCTCAAAGACATCAATAATGAGCAGCTCTTTAGGCTGCTGTCAAAACTAATCTATTGGTTTCACACAGAGAGCATTCCTTCTATGTGATGCATGTGAGGTCACACACGGATTTGCCAGGTGAGATCACAGAAGGGAACCGTATGGCAGACACCCTTGCAGCTCCAGGAGAAAAGGCTGTTCGTGTTAAACAACACCTAGTGCAAGCCTTTTCAGTGCTGGGGATCCCTAAGGAAATCAAAACAGATAATGGCCCAGCATATATATCCAAGGAGTTCCTAGAGTTTATCCAGCAGTGGGGAGTGGAAAATAAAACTGGCATCCTCTACTCCCCCACAGGTCAAGCTGTGATTGAGCGTGCCCACCAGACGCTCAAACAGGTCCTGGATAGACAGAGCAGTTCCACTGTGTGGATGGCTCCAGAGCAAAAGCTCTGTAAAGCCCTGTTCAAACCAAAGGTCCCTATAAGCTAGTAACCTGGGGAAGGGGTTATGCGTGCGTATCCACTCCCTCAGGCCCTCAGTAGATCCCCCAAAAGTGGGTAAAACCTTTTGTTCCAAAAAATCCAGCTCCAGCAGAAGAAGGTGAGAAGCAAGTTGCCATTGCTTCAAAAAGAAGATGCCGCCAGAAAGAAGAGGAAAATTCTTCATAAAGAAGGACCTTCCGGCAGACAGAGACATTTAATGTGTTTTAAAATGGTTTTTTTTTCCTTTTAGAGAAAACCTACCCTCCACTCAACCCCAGAAAGAACCCCTTCGAAGTTGTCTTCTTGTTAACAAAAATCAGAAAATTGGTTCAACGAACTGTTTAAAGGCTGGGGGTTCTCAGGGTGGTGGACTTCTATTGTTAAAACAATTTTGTTATTCTTTGTTATTATTTTCCTTGTAATAATGGCATTCAGGATCCCACGTCACTTAGTGTTCAAAGCTACTAGAATCATTCCTTCTACCTCTGAAGTCAATCGCATAGAAATGCAAAACATAGAACAATCTAATTCTCCCACCAATTACAAATGTTGGTCAAAATCATAATTCCAATCAAAGTAAACTTAATATCTTGCCCTCACTTAATTAAACAAAAAACGGTGAGATGTTGTAATCCGATACCAGAGGTATAAGGAATGTCTTACCTGTCCCTCCTGTCCCTATCCTATTGGCAGACAGCCAGAAATCCCCTCCCTGACCCTTTCCTAGAAAAAGCCAAGACCTGAGATGCGCTTCCTCTTTTGCCCTGCTACCACCATGCAATAAAGAAAAGGCAAAGAGCCACTCTTTTGATCCTCGTGCTTGTCTCATATGCTAGACCTAGCTCCTTCTTATTGATACAATAGGAAGAAGTTACAGTTTGTAGCAGTAAGCCTGGCCATAGCACTCCAGGCTCAGATCTGCTTGCCGTGGTAACCATGGATCACAGGCTGGAGTTGATCTCCCAGAACTCTTCCAAGCCAGTGCTTGGATTCTGTGACATCACAGCCTCTGGGGCAGCATGGTGCCTGGCAACTGTCCCCAGCCACCGCCGTGCCCCACAGCCTGGGCACACCTTGGCAAGGACAGACGTTCCAAGCGGGTGTGCTGGTGGCAGCTTCCCCAGAGCACCATGGCCGACCCGGTCCCCTGGATCCTGCACTTTTACCTGCTGCTGCTCCTGGGCCATCGTCCCGACCCATCCAGCCATCCTGGGCCGGGCACGGGCCTGTATCTCGAGGAGCTGGAGCTGCAGGACAGGGACCCTGAGCCGACCGCCTCGTGCATTAACATATCGTGGCTGTCCTGGACATGCCTGCTGGTGCAGCTGCTGGCCACAGGCACTGTCCTGGGATGGCGCCGCTACCGAGGGCGCTGGAGACGCTGGAGAAGGGTGAGGGATGGGGGGTCAGGCAGGAATGATGGGCTTGGAGCTCTTGGGCAGCCCTTTGGCCAAGGCCCCATGGCAGAGTGGAGCTGAGCCTCTGGCTGGGAATCAGGCCAGGGCTGAGCTCAGGGACAGCCCCAGGCAGAGGCAGCCAGAGCTCTGCTTGCTGCAGCCTGGCCAGGCCTGGCTCTCTTGCTCAGAGGCCAAAGGCAGCCCAGAGAGGGGCCCTGCTCTGCCCCTCTGCCCCTTCCATCGGGATCCCTGTGCTTTGCCTTGCAGAATCAGCGCCAGAGGCCCCGCAGCTGCTGCCCAGGACAAGGCTGTCCCACAGAGCTGGTCCAGCTGCTGAGGAACAACCGCACCATGCTGCAGCTGTGCCTGGAACGCTGCTCCCAGCAGAGGGCCCAGAACAGCAGAGCAGCACAGGGGGCCAGCCGGAGGAGGAGCATGTGGAGGAGATCCTAAATCTTGCCTCAGCGCTGACCTCCAGCTCCAGCACCGCGTGCAGAGCACTGCAGGGAATGTGTGACCCGTGCCAGCCCGGGCACGGCGACATTCCCCATCTTAGGCCTTAGAGACACCCCATCCTTAGCTGTAGCAACCCCCACCACCTTTTCCACAAGAAGCTGACCTTCCCCTTATTGTTGCTGTTCTAAATGTTTAAGTAAGTTAGCCATAAGGTTATTACCCCATACTCCCCGTAGTGTAGATTTTTAGAGTAGTAAAGTGAATAAAGTTCATGTTCTCTGCATATCCTGTGTTGTTTGCTTGATATTCCATCCAAGAGGGGACACAGAGTGATGGGTTTGAGCAGGAGCTCCAGACTGCCTGGAATGGAGAGCCTGAGTGCAGCAGCAGCATTTGCAAGAGTGCAAATGGAGGGCAGCTGGAATGAAGATGGTGGGCAGTATACTGACTGCTCAGTATGGGCTTCCCCGTGTGTGTCCATAACAACAAAGATGGTTTGGTGTGCCTTGAAGCGTCCAGTTTCCACCTTTTCCTCAGGGTAAGGAGCATCACTTACAATAGTCCATAAATCTTCCCACCTTTTGGCCAGATGCCACTCGTTTTGGGAAAGGACTATAAAAGTGACTTTCTCAGAGGAGACCCCCGAGATCTCCCCAGAGAGCAACAGACATCTATTGGCTGCTCCACGAGGATTCGTCTGCCCGTCTTGGTAGCTATAATCCTGACCCCCTTCTCTCTCTCTCTCTCCCTCTCTCTCTCTCTCTCTGTCCCACTATCACACTTTGATTGGCACTAAATAAAGTGCATTTCTCCAAAACCATTTTTGTCCCCTGCTGTGTCTTTTGCGCTCTGAGATCCATAAAAGAACCTGTCACGACTCCCACTCGGGTTGGGCAGATCCTAACACATCTCAACAGCACACAGCCAGCAGTATCAGATGAATCAAGATGCCATTATCCCCACCCATAAAATTTTGGCTAGAAAGTCAAAGGGTGCTCAATAAAACACACTCTCCCTTCAACAGCCCCAGTTTGCCTGTGGGCAAGTCTGACAGACAATAGAAATTGACTGCAGGCTTTTGTGCCTTGAATGAAGTCACTCCACTGTGGGAGCTAAGACAGAGTGCTGTGGATTTAATTAGCATAAGCAGCTTGATAACCAAGATGCCCTGGCAAGAGCAAACAGAGCTTTGAAGACTCCATGAAGATTGGATCAAGACTGGTGACAGGAAAGAAGAATGAATCAAGTAGAAATGTTGCAAAATGTGTAAGCTTGTTTCTGTGATGTTTAAACCAATGAATGCAGTAAAAAATTACCAGCTTTCCTAGAAATGGAATATAAGCACATGTAGCTGAGAGTAAATTTGGATTCTGATCAGCAGTCAGTAGACCCCCTCTCTCTCCCAGTCGTTGATTCTCCAGTGCTGAGCGCTGCCGTGCCGGACACGCTGGATCTCCAGGAGGAGCTGGAGCCCAAGGCAGCAAAGTGGCTCCATTGACATTGCCAATGCATTTTTCTCCATTCCTTTGGCAGCAGAGTGCAGGCCTCAGTTTGCTTTCACCTGGGGGACGTGCAGCACACCTGGAACCGACTGCCCCAGGGGTGGAAACACAGCCCCACCATCTGCCATGGGCTGATCCAGGCTGCACTGGAAAAGGGTAAAGCTCCAAAACATCTGCAATACATCAATAACATCATTGTGTGGAGGAACATGGCAATAAAAGAGTTTTAGAAAGGAGAGAGGATCATCAGATTCTGCTGGAAGGAGGTTTTGCCATCGAGAAGAGCAAAGTCGAAGGGACCTGCCTGAGAGATCCAGTTCCTGGGAGTAGAGTGGCAAGATGGACAGAGCCAGATCCCCACTGAAATGATCAATGAGATCATCACAGTATCTCCACCAACCAGGAAACAAAAGCTTTCCTAGAGGCCATAGGTTTGTAGAGAATGCATTCCTGAGTGCAGCCACATTGTGAGTGCTGGGGTGGGTGTTTAAAGAAAAGGCTCCTCTACCCACCACGCCACCCACACCACATGGAGCCCATGGATTGCTCTCATCACACAGCACGGCCGGATTAGAAACACAAATCACCCTGATATTTTAAAAACACATAAAACTGGCAACAAGATAAAAACTTTAGTCTCATTAACAAAAAGGAGCAGAAACAAGTAACCCAGGCTAAAAAGCTCCACCATACAACCAACTAGCAGCACAAGAAACACGCTGTGCTCTTGTCACTGACAGTTTCTGTCTCATGGTTGAGATGAACCAGAAGTGGAAAGTGGCCGCAGGGAGCCCCACACGACGAGTCACACAAGCTACTGAAGGAGAAGGTGAATCAAGTGCACTTGCTGAACTCAAAGCCATTCAGCTGGCCCTGGACACTGCTGAAAGAGAGAACTGGCCAAAGCTCTACCTTTATACTGAATCATAAATAGTAACCAATGCTCTGTGGAGTTAGCTAGAAAGGTAAAAAAGGCCAGCTAGCAACATAAAGGAAAACCAATTGAGGCTGCTGATGAGTGCAAAAACATTGCCACTCAGACAAACTCTCTGTAAAAGTCCATCATGTAGACGGTCACGTCCCCAAAAGTCAGGCTAATAAAGAACACTGAAAAAAAAAGCAAGTAGATCAAGCTGCAAAAATAGAGATGTCACAAATAAATTTAAATCAGCAACATAAGGGAGAGTTGTTCCTAGCTCAATAGGCTCATACTGCCTCAAGCCATCAAGGCAAAAATGCCACCTATAAGTAGACACAAAATTAAAAGCAGATTTAACTATAAATTGCATTTCTCAAGTTATCCAACACTGTAAGACTTGCTAAAATCAAGCAAGCCAAGCCCATAAAGCCTGTCTAATATGGGGGGCAGTATTCCAAATATAAGTATAAAGAAGCCCAGCAAATGAACTACATCACACTGCCTCAAACCCCCCAAGGCAAGTGCTACGTGATCACAATTGTAGAAGCCACCACTAGATCATTAGAAACCCACCCTGTACCTCACACTACTACTCAAAACACCGTCTGAAGCCCAAAAAAGCAAGTCCTATAAAGACACAGCACCCCTGAGAGAATCGTCAGACAACAGGACCCATTTCAAGAACAGCCTTAGAAACACCTCAGCCAAAAATCAGGATATTGAATAAATAGATCATATCCCTTATCACACACCAGCTGCCAGGAAAGTTGAACTGTACAACAGACCACTTAAAATTACCCTAAAGGCACTTGGCAGGGAAACATCCAAAAATTGAGAAATGAAATTAACAAAAGCCACCTAAATAGTCAACACCTGAGAGTCCATCACTCAAGCAAGTCCTGCCCAGTCTGAAGCCTTGCACACAGTGGATGGGGATAAAGTTCCTGGAGTACACATAAAAGGTATTTGAAGACTGTTTAGATTAGGCCCACCTCAAGCAAAGGCAAACCAATCAGAAGAATTTTTTTTTTCTCAAAAACCCAGTTACACTTAGTAGGTAATGCAGAAAGATAAAGAAACCCATTGAGTACCACAGAAAAACCTAATCTTAAGTGAGAACTGTGTGTAAAGTTTCACTGTGGATAAAAATATATAGCAGTGTTGAAAGAAGGTATTAATTAAGGTAGGATGCAGATGGTAATAGAATAAGGAGTAGATAATGTCTTAAGCTGAAATGCAAGATGCAAGCAGAAGTATACATTCTATCACCATCTGCTGAAACCAGGTGGAGCAGGGTTCCTTATATTTTCCATG
This sequence comes from Erithacus rubecula, assembly GCF_903797595.1. Taxonomy (NCBI): domain Eukaryota; kingdom Metazoa; phylum Chordata; class Aves; order Passeriformes; family Muscicapidae; genus Erithacus; species Erithacus rubecula. The sequence goes on along the minus strand of NW_027635758.1, from coordinate 7,962 downwards.
GCCCATCCCTCAGAACTCCTCCCCACAAGGAGTTATACCTTATGGGAGATGCCCCAGCCAAGGAGAAAAGCCAAGTATTTCCTACCTAAATAAAATCTGAAATTTGAAACATCAGAGCAACCTTTCCCACTAAATTCCCAAAAGAAGACCAGGCCTATCATCATCACCACGAGATGTTAATAAAGTAACTACACCCTACTCCAAAATCATTGCTTCAACAAAACCACATCTGTCACTCCAAGAAAACTACAGGTACCATTATTCAGACTGTACCAACACCCTGAGCAACAGGGTTACAGGTTGCATTCTGACCTTGCCAGTGTTTTGGTCTTTATATTACTATACTTTTATTTTCATTTTCCCAGTGAAAAACTGCTATTCTAAATCCCATATCTTTGCCAGAGTGCTCTTTAATTTCCAAGTCATATTAATGTAGAGGGAGGCAGTTTACATTTTCCGTTTCAAGAGAAGCTCCAGAGCTCCTCAGCAGACACCTGTCTGTCAAACCAAGACAGTGCCCTGCTGCAGCTCCATCCCCATGGCGGGATCCGCGCTGGATGATCCCCAGGGACCCCCGGTGGGCAGAGCCCCCCTGAGCCCTGGTGCTGCTGATCCGTGTTGGGAAGACACCTGGCTGGGGGCTGCACACCCTCCCCGTGGCCTGGATTTTCTCTGCATTTCTCTTTGTCCTTCCCAAACACCCAAAACCAGGGTAAAAATAGAGATGTTAAATAACGACCTGCTTGGGGACACGGGGGGATCTTCCAGGGGATGCGGGAGACGCTCGGTTCCAGGGATTTGAGGGGTCCTGGGAGGGACCTGGGGGTGTCTCAGGGCGTTGGGCACCCCAGTTCCAGCGGCTCTGGCTGCGCTGGGAGAGGAGGAGGAGCGGGAGGAAGAGAAGGAGCGGGAAGAGACGGAAGAGAAGCAGCGGGAGGAAGAGGAGGGACACAGGAGGAGCAGCAGGAAGAGGATGAGCGATTTTGGAACCACACGGTTTTCCCGCCTGGTCTCTGACGCCGCGGTTTCCCTAAGTCCGGCCCCATCGACCTCTAAAATCCCGGAGGTGAGCGGGGAGGGGGAGCTTGCCCCAAATCATTCATGGGGGTCTTCGGGAGGGTTTTATTTTGCGTTTCAGGGGATATTTGGATCTTGCAAGAGCCCAAAGCCGAGCTGGAAATGACCCTGGCGGGATCCTGGCGGCTTCTCGGCTCTGGGGATCCCCGGCAGAGCCAGGGGGGAAGGCGGGAGCCCCGGAGCGGGGAGAGCGCAGAGGGGCGATCCCGGAGCCGGGGGACCCCCGGCAGCCTGGAGGGGTGCGGGAGGTTGATGCTGAGCGGGCTCCGGGCCCCCGAGGCTGAAAGGGGCGCTGACTGCTCCAGCTGCCCTTGGGCAGCGCCACCATCAAACCCAACGCGCTCAGCCATCGTTTCCCCCCCCCCCCCCACCAGGATTTCCCAACCCTCAGCACCAAAAGAGAAGGAGGAGGCTATGAGGACGAGGTCGATGTTCCGGGAGCTGCAGGCAGGTGAGGAGGAAGTCAGTGCCCCTTTTCCCCTGTGTCCTGCTCCATCTCCCAGCCCAGCACGGCCCCGGCTGCAGCACAGCCCTGGGGGGATCTCCTTGCCCTTGCCTCTGGCACCGAGACAAATCCCATCCTGTCCTTGTCCTTCCTCCACAGACAAGGAGCTGAGCACGGACAGCAGGGAGGACAAATCCCCGCGGCACAGCCTCGGGCAAGAGGCCGTTTGCAGCGGCTCCACGGCGCAGGAATGCAACAGGGAGGAAAAGCCCCGCAGATCCCGCAGCAGGAGGGGCTGCAAATGCACAGCCCGGGGATCCCAGCAGGAAAGAGCCAGCCCGGGCCGGGGAGGCGGCCGGAGCTCGGAGCTGGGGCTGCGTGAGCAGCTTCACCATGGGGAGAAGCCCCAGAAGTGCTCGGAATGTGGGAAGAGCTTCAGGAGGAGATCCAGCCTGATCAAACACTGGAGAATCCACACTGGGGAACGGCCCTACGAGTTCAGGATAGCTCACACCTGACTGTGCACAAGAGGAGCCACACTGGGGAGAAGCCCTATGAATGTGGGGACTGTGGAAGAGATTCATCCAGAGCTCAAGCCTGATAGCCCACCAGAGGAGCCACTCTGGGGAGAGGCCTTACAAGTGTGATAAATGCAGGAAGAGGTTTCAGAGAAGCTCCAGTCTCCTCCGGCACTATCGTATTCACAAGGATGAGAGGCCCTTCTGCTGCCACGACTGCAGGAAGGGTTTCAAGACAAACTTCCACTTGGTCAGGCACCGGCGCCTCCACACAGAGGACAGACCCTACGAGTGTCCCGAGTGTGGGAAGAGCTTCTCCAGGAGATTTATCTTGACCAAAAACCAGCGGAGTCTCCACTGAGAGAAGCCCTGCGAGTGCCCTGAGTGCAGGAAAAGCTGCTGGCCAAGGGCAGCAGCAGGGCTGAAGGGTTCGTGTGGCACAGGCAGCCCAAGCTGTGGAGCCCTCAGGCCCCCGTGGCAGAGGCACCCTCAGGAACGGCACCGGGACTGGGACTGGCTGTGGGGATTGGTTGTGGCTTTAGATCTTCCCAGAGCAGAGCAGCTGCTGGCTGCTCTAAAGTTGTTTCTTGTCAAGGCACGTCAGGCTCCAAAGGCAAAGAGCCCAAGGCTCTCCAGTCCCTGTTCAATCTCTCTGCCATAAAGTCCCGATGGAAGCAGGAGCAGCTCTCTGCTGCAAGAGGTCGAAGCTGCGGCTGGTGCAGTCTCCAAAGGCAGATGCTCCCTGGCCTTTCTTCTTCTGTTCTTTTCTTCTTCATCTTCCTCTTCTTTTACTCTCACGTGCTGGTAGTGGTGATGATGACGGTGGTGGAGGAGGACAGAGCAAAGAGAGAGGAGGGAGAGAGAGAGCTCTGGCTCTAATACACAGATTTTGTTTGACAAATTACCCAATGAGCCAAAACCGTGAACCTGACGAATTTCTCCTAAAACAATTAGAATTCTGTAATACTAAAGTCTACATATAACTTGTGCATATGGCCTATCTGTTCTATATGAAGAATATATAAAATATTCCTACTGCAATTTTATTTTGTCTAGAACTAAGGTTTTAATGTCTCAATGCAGCCACTATTTTATAGGAGATTCCACAGCTTTTACTATTTATGGTATTTAAAACATATTTCTATGTACTTCACACTAAGATTTAAACTTCTACTTCGTATCTATGCTACTTAATATTTCTAATTCCTTATACTAAAACTTATACCTGTATTTAATATCTGTGTGGTTTCTTGTATTTTAACTTCTCAAAATATTTTAAATTTAATTCTTGCTTAATGTTCTCTCTCGGAGGGAGTCAGAGAGGCTTCTCTGTTCCACTCTCCAACAGCCAGGAATGGGGACAGGGACAGAGAGTGGGGAGTGGGAAAGGGACATTGGAACTGGAATGAAAACAGAAAGAGGGAATGGGAACATGGGATCAGAACAGGAAATATGGAAACAGAACTTGGGGAGAAAATATGGGATGGGGATTTAGATAATGGGACAGGGAACAGACATGGGGATAGGACAACAGGATTGGGAATGGGAATATGGGAAGGGGACTGGAAATATAGAAATGGAAATATGGGAATGGGACTGGGATCAAGAAAACTAGAAGGAGAACAGAACAGGGAATATGGGACTGGGAATATGTGAACAGTAACCAGGCGGAGAATACAGAACAGGGAGTGATACCGGGAATGGCTTCTGAACTGGGACAGGGGCAGGAGTGGTGTGAGACGGGAATGGGCTGGGGGCAAGGGCAGTGACAGTAGGGAGATGAGGATCCTGGACAGGGAACACTGGGAGCTGGGTCAGGGTAAAACGGGGAGGGTGTCAGGGCAGGGGGTCCTTGATCAGCTGCCCCAGAACCTCAGTCAGCATCTCCCAGAGCAGCCAGAGCTGCTGGGCCTGGAGTGCCCAAAACCCTGAGACACCCCCAAGGAAACCTGAAGTTCCTGGAACACAGGGTCCCCCACATCATCTGGAAGATGCCCCTGTGTCTGCAGGCATGTCTTAGTTCACTGTCTTCATTTTTACCCTGGTACTGGTTGTCTGGGAAGGACAAAGAGAAATGCAAAGAAAATCCAGGCCACAAGGAGCCAGCACGAAGCTTTTCCTGCACTACGCTGACTCACAGGGCTTCTCTCAGTGGAGACTCCGTTGGTGTTGGGTCAAGGTAAATCTCCTGGTGAAGCTCTTCCCACACTCAAGACAGTCGTAGGGTCTCTACCCAGTGTGGAGGAGTCGGTGCCTGATGAGGTTGGAGTTTTTCTTGAAGCTCTTGCCACAGTTGGGGCAGCAGAAGGGCCTCTCATCCCAGTGAGTGCGATAGTGCCTCAGAAGGCTGGACCTGCTCTGAAACCACTTTCTGCATTTATCACACTCGTAGGGCCTCTCCCCAGTGTGGATTCTCTGGTGTTTCATCAGGCTGGATCTCCTCCTGAAGCCCTTCCCACATTCCGAGCACTTGTGGGGCTTCTCCCCATGGTGAAGCTGCTCACGCAGCCCCAGCTCCGAGCTCTGGCCGCCTCCCCGGCCCGGGCTGGCTCTTTCCTGCTGGGATCCCCGGGCTGTGCTTTGCAGCCCCTCCTGCTGCGGGATCTGCGGGGCTTTTCCTCCCCGTTGCATTCCTGCGCCGTGGAGCCGCTGCAAACGGCCTCTTGCCCGAGGCTGTGCCGCGGGGATTTGTCCTCCCTGCTGTCCGTGCTCAGCTCCTTGTCTGGGGAGGAAGGACAAGGAGAGGATGGGATTTGCCTCCGTGCCAGAGGCAAGGGCAAGGAGATCCCCCCAGGGCTGTGCTGCAGCCGGGGCCGTGCTGGGCTGGGAGATGGAGCAGGACACAGGGGGAAAGGGGCACTGACTTCGTCCTCACCTGACTGGAGTTCCCGGCGAGGGAAGCGTGTGGTTCCAAAATCGCTCCTCCTCTTCCTGCCGCTCCTCCTGTGTCCCTCCTCTTCCTCCCGCTGCTTCTCTTCCGTCTATTCTCGCTCCTCCTCTTCCTCCCGCTACTCCTCCTCTCCCAGCGCAGCCAGAGCCGCTGGAACTGGGGTGCCCAACGCCCTGAGCTACCACCAGGTCCCTCCCAGGACCCCTCAAATCCCTGGAACCGAGCGTCCCCTGCATCCCCTGGAAGATCCCCCCGTGTCCCCAAGCAGGTCGGTATTTAACATCTCTATTTTTACCCTGGTTTTGGGTGTTTGGGAAGGACAAAGAGAAATGCAGAGAAAATCCAGGCCACGGGGAGGGTGTGCAGCCCCCAGCCAGGTGTCTTCCCAACATGGATCAGCAGCACCAGGGCTCAGGGGGGCTCTGCCCACCGGGGGTCCCTGGGGATCATCCAGCGCGGATCCTGCCATGGGGATGGAGCTGCAGCAGGGCACTGTCTTGGTTTGACAGACAGGTGTCTGCTGAGGAGCTCTGGAGCTTCTCTTGAAACGGAAAATGTAAACTCCCTCCCTCTAAATTAATATGACTTGGAAATTAAGGAGTTCCCTGGCAAAGATATGGGATTCAGAATAGCAGTTTTTCACTGGGAAAATGTAAATAAAAGTATAGTAATATAATGACCAAAACACTGGCAAGGTCAGAATGCAGCCTGTAACCCTGTTGTTCAGGGTGTTGGTTACAGTCTGAATAATGGTACCTGTAGTTTCCTTGGAGGGACTGATGTGGTTTTGTTGGAGCAATGATTTTGGAGAAGTGTGTAGTTCCTTTTTTAACATCTGGTGGTCATGAAGATAGGCCTGGTCTTCTTCTGGAAATTTAGTGGGAAAGGCTGCTCTGATGTTTTAAATTTCAGATTTTATTTTGGCAGAAAATACTTGGCTTTTCTCCTTGGCTGGGGCATCTCCCATAAGGTATAACTCCTTGTGGGGAGGAGTTCCGAGGGATGGGTCATGGAAGAGATAAGGAGCCCTGCTCCACCTGGTTTCAGCAGATGGTGATAGAATGTATACTTCTGCTTGCATCTTGCATTGCAGCTTAAGACATTATCTACTCCTTATTCTATTACCATCTGCATGCTACCTTAATTAATACCTTCTTTCAACACTGCTATATATTTTTATCCACAGTGAAACTTTGCACACAGTTCTCACTTAAGATTAGGTTTTTCTGTGGTACTCAATGGGTTTCTTTATCTTTCTGCATTACATACTAAGTGTAACTAGGTTTTTGAGCAAAACCATTTGTACGGGTTGGTTTTCCTTTGCTTGAGGTGGGCCTAATCTAAACAGTCTTAAAATACCTTTTATGTGTACTATAGGGACCTTATCCCCATCCACTGTGTGCAAGGCTTCAGACTGGGCAGGACTTGCTTGAGTGATGGACTCTCAGGTGTTGAATATTTAGGTGGCTTCTGTTAAGTTAATTTCTCAATTTTTGGATGTTTCCCTGCCAAGTGCCATTATGGTGATTTTAAGTAGTCTGTTGTACAGTTCAACTTTCCTGGCAGCTGGTGTGTGATAAGGGATATGATCTATTTATTCAATATTCTGGTTTTTGGCTGAGGTGTTTCTAAGGCTGTTCTTGAAATAGGTCCTGTCATTTGAAGTTTCTCTCAGGGGTGCCGTGTCTCCATAGGACTTGCTTTTTTGGGCTTCAGACGGTGTTTTGAGTAGTAGTGTGAGGTACAGGGTAGGTTTCTAATGATCTAGTAATGGCTTCTACAATTGTGATCACGTAGCACTTGCCTTGGGGGGTTTGAGGCAGTGTGATGTAGTTAATTTGCTGGGCTTCTTTATCCTTATATTTGGAATACTGCCCCCCATATTAGAGAGGCTTTATGGGCTTGGCTTGCTTGATTTTAGCACCTGTCTTACAGTTATGGATTACTTGAGAAATGCAATTTATAGTTAAACCTGCTTTTCAGTTTTGTGCCTACTTATAGGTGGCATTTTTGCCTTGATGGCCTGAGGCAGTATGGGCATATTGAGTTAGGAACGACTCTGCCTTATATTGGTAATTTAAATTTATTTGTGACATCTCTATTTTTGCAGCTTGATCTACTTGCTCCTTGTTTTAGTGTTCTTTATCAGCCTGACTTTTGGGCACGTGGCTGTCTACATGATGGACTTTTACAGAGTTTGTCTGAGCGGCAATGTTTTTGCATTCATCAGCAGCCTCAATTGGTTTTCCTTTATGTAGTTAGCTGGCCTTTTTTTACCTTCCTAGCTCACTCCACAGAGCATTGGTTACTATTTATGATTCAGTATAAGGGTAGAGCTTTGGCCAGTTCTCTCTTTCAGCAGTGTCCAGGGCCAGCTGAATGGCTTTGAGTTCAGCAAGTGCACTTGATTCACCTTCTCCTTCAGTAGCTTGTGTGACTCGTCGTGTGGGGCTCCCTGCGGCCACTTTCCACTTCTGGTTCATCTCAACCATGAGACAGAAACTGTCAGTGACAAGAGCACAGCGTGTTTCTTGTGCTGCTAGTTGGTTGTATGGTGGAGCTTTTTAGCCTGGGTTACTTGTTTCTGCTCCTTTTTGTTAGTGAGACTAAGGTTTTTATCTTGTGTCCGGTTTTAAGTGTTTTTAAAATATCAGGGTGATTTGTGCTTCTAATCTGGCCGTGCTGTGTGATGATGTGATGAGAGCAATCCATGGGCTCCATGTGGTGTGGGTGGCGTGGTGGGTAGAGGAGCCTTTTCTTTAAACACCCATCCCAGCACTGGGAGTCAGGGTGCCAGGAGGAGTTGTGCTTTTGTGATAATTTTTTTGAGGTGGCTTGGACTTTCTTACTATAGGCAGATAACTTTTTTTTTTTTTTTTTGGTGAGTGCAGTTTGCTTTACACTTTGTGTAACTTTGACTCTAGAATTCTGGTGCTCAGCCTTGAGTCTCCCCAGGCACCTTCTGCTAAAGGCTCCAGGACAAGCCATTGTTCTTGGCTGCAGAGTAAAGCACATTCCTCACCTCTGGTCCC